>NW_020955895.1:830628-939350 GCF_003031625.1 Empidonax traillii | reverse complement strand
TTTAAACTATAAGTGCATTTTTATGGTGAGATTTGCATTTTTTTTTCCAAATTCCCATTAATTTGGCTTACTGGAAAGTGTTCATTATTATGCCCAAACTTTTAATTACATGTCTCAGATGTGTACTTTTAATTAACTGATGACATTTTCTTTGTTCAATTATTGTAGTTCAATACAACTGTCGTAAACTTATAAATTTTAATTAAAGCTGCTCCAATCTCCAGCTATATAACGTTCACATAGGAATTTGCCAAAAGGCTTAGCAGTAAGTAAGCCAACAGTGAATAATCCCTGAATTGCCAGTGGGATTTGTTTAACAAATTAACATTTGTGTGCAGATAATGAGGTTCTACAATTTAACACATCCAGCAAAGATTTAGCACAATCATGTTTTAAAAAATTAGTAATACTCTGCAATTTACTTAATTAGTTATCACATTACTATTCTGTATTAGGTGGTGAAAGAGAGGAGGATTTACACATTCACTAGAACACACACATCCACCGGAAGAGTATTTTATATGCTGCAGGAATTTATTTGTATCAGAATATGATGCAAAGTTCGTTCTGAGGTTCATCCTTCCCTCCTCAGTTTTTAAGCCAGAATCCAAAGGAAATTCCCTGACTCCTGGGGAAGCCTCCAGCTGTGGGGACCCTGCAGAAGCACCTCTTCATGAGGCTGAAATGACTGGCAGCCCCTAAGCTTTCCAAAGGGAATGTATGTAAAATGACAACTTGTGAGATCGACTCAAAGCTGTTGGAGTCGTATAATATGCAAGAATCGACAAGGGCAATCAAAGCCTCTAAGAAAGAAAGAGTCAGCCAAGCTGAAATGATCACTAGACGTTTATATTTTGCAGATGGGTTTGGACTGGCACTCACACACCTATCGCTTCTGCAGCTTCTAGAGGAAAAGGTTTTATAGTTTTGAACAAAAAGAAAAAAGGCATAAAAAAATCATAAAATTAGGAAAATATATGAAACTTGATTGTAGGAGTTTAGCAGCTCAGTTTGATGAGTCACTTGTACAATGGATCAGAAGTATAACTGCTGCTTTTTTTAGGAACTGTTTGTGAGCACTGTAGTACAGGAGGAGGAATGCACAGGCAGCAATAGCACAGCAGATCAAAGTAAAATGATATTGAGCTGATTTTATTTTAAGATAGTAATTTTATATTTCACAGAAATGTGAGGGAATCCTTTAGCAAAACCAGTTTTCAATGTACCTATTGGAACATGGGGATTTAAAAGACGTGTAGATGTGTCACTTGGGGACGTGGTTTTGTTGTGGGCCTGGCATTGATGGGTTAAGGGTTGGACACGATCTTGCTAGATGACAGGTCAACCTGGTATGACAAAATATTTCAAATCTAGACAAAACATAATGCTGAAGCTCTAAAGCCATTAGGGAAAAACTGAGCAATTCCCAGTAAATAAAGAACGGTTTTGTTTATTCCTACATGTAGGAATGTGCAAGAATAAAGCATTATATAGACTAATTACTCTCATATGAACCTGACAGAGCAGATCAGCTCTGCCTTGAAGGCCGACAAGGAGAAGGAACGTTGTTCTGGTCTGGGTTTCACACCCCCAGTCCAACTGCAAATGGCCTGTGCAGCCCCTGCAGATAAATGTGTGTTCACTGAACACAAGGACTGAAGGACACACACAGTGTGTGTGTATTTGACTGGAAAGAGGAAATGGTTGTTGTAAAAACACTTGAGGAATTAAGCTTTGTTGACTTAATTACAGTTTCTAATGCTTTTGGGGAGTCCAGTTTAGCTTCCCTCAGTAAGATACATAATGGCCTCAGTATACCATGGATTAGATCAAACCAGGATAAAGGGCCATCTCACTGGCATGCTAGTTTGTTTCTGTTACACACGATTTATGGCCTGATGTAGATAAGAAATACAGTCTGATAAGAAATAGAGATATCTTCTTAATAGAATATTTACAGGGTCCAGGGGCTAGGCATGCAAGGAAGATGAGATGAGGATCAGCTTGAAAACTTCTTGAAAATTATCAGGAATACTAGATGGCGGCAGTGTCATTTTGAAAGATATATGGTCTTTTTTCCCACATTTCCAGCAGAGGAAAGTTATGGTGTAGGCTTCAAGGCATGGCTACCCTCATGAATTGGAAATGGCAGATAAGACATCTGGTTAACTTGAAATATGATTCTTCAAAATTTGATAAAACTGTTAAGGGGACAGAGCACTGCAGAAGAATACTCCTATCAGCAGGCATGCCTACAGTCATCAGAACCAGCTCTGTGTTGGTCTCAGCTCATAAAGGCACACTTTGGTCATGTGTGGTTCAATAAAAATTAGCTGCCGCTAAATGTTCAGGTTCCCCACAAATCAGGGGGAATTGTGGACTGTAGTGATGTCCACGCTGGCTCTCCTGATGCCTTTTAGGGCAGGCACATCATTCCATTTGGGACACAAAGCACCAGGCTGATGCTGCATCCCCAGGCCTGCTGGGCCATGGTAAAAAATTTAGCAGAAGTATATCGTGGAACCTGCTCATATCTTGCCTTTACCCACTGGTGACAAAACCTACTGCACTAATTATTTCAGCAAGGCTGAGAGATTTCAGAGGCTGGATTTAGCAGGAAAATATAAATTAAAAATAGCCATGCAATAGCAGAGCTGTGTGAGCACAGCAAGTGTTGCTGCCTGGGAAAGGGAAAACAAACTGCTGGAGGTGATCGAGCCCTATGGTTACTGCCAAAAGAAAAGGATTAAATAAAGCCCTGGGGGCTCTGCAGGACTCAGAATGGAGCTGAGTTCCAGGAGCCAAGTTATTAATTTTATTAAGCCTTTTAACCCCACAAAAGAATCAATTAAATGCCAGACATGTAAAGATGTGGGAATAAA
This sequence comes from Empidonax traillii, assembly GCF_003031625.1. Classification (NCBI taxonomy): domain Eukaryota; kingdom Metazoa; phylum Chordata; class Aves; order Passeriformes; family Tyrannidae; genus Empidonax; species Empidonax traillii. The sequence continues at coordinate 936,468 of NW_020955895.1, read as the reverse complement.
CATCCTCTCTACAGATGAGGAGGGAGTTCTGCATGCCATTTAAATCACCCACAACTTACTTCCATTCACTTGCATGTCCTCACTTAGCATGTATTGATCTCACTACATTGATAAAAATCACCACTTATCATTTATGTCAGTTCCATCAGCTGTTAGGAGCAGTTTAAAGTATAATTAATCAACTTCCAGTACAAGTAATTCTCATTTTCTAATATTTAGTCATTATTATGGACATAACTACGAACAACATTATTAACCCTCAACTACTCAGAACTGAAAGAAAAGATTACTAGGTTTGCATTCACCTGGAATTTTGCCACCACATCTCAGTCAATAAGAGGAGGCTCCACAGAAGCCACCAAGTGAGGCTAAATTACTAAACTACATATGCTAGAGTTAATTAGTAAGAAGTACTGAGGAAAACATTATGATCTAAGTCTCTGCCACAGAGATTCAGATACATAATTCTGCATTTCAGAGAGCTCTCTCTGTGCTGAAGTCACAAACCTCTCAAGATCAGGTATTTTATTTCAGAGATCAGGGTGTTGGTCTCTTCATCACAGGAGAAAATGATTCCTATCTTCAGTAGCTAATAGCTTCTGAGGAGAAGGGACCAGACAGCAAACTCTTCTCCAGCTTTTCTACTTTGAATCAAATATTTAATTATTCCTTGAAGCAGAAAATAGAACTCTACTTCTCCTTTCTCACAGAATTGCTAAGAGTACTTTTTATCACACTTTTCTTTTCTAGCCCAAACACTAATTGCACTTTGCAAGTTACAAAAGCTTATGTGTTAGGGACAAAGATTAGCTGTGAAATCACCACTTTTTACCAGAATTATTTCCCTGAAGATAAGAGATATAATTTCAAATTCCTTCAGGAAAATGAAGGATCTGAGTTCTCATCAGCCACGTCTTCCTGAGAATTAGATGTATAAAATTCCTGTTTGGTGAACTCCAGGAAGCCAAAGGCAAAAGACTGAGGTCACCAAATTTAAGCAAATTCTATGTATGCACATAAAAATTTAGAGGGAGAACTGAGACAAAAAGAGAACAAGTGTATGGGCTTTTCCCAGATATGTAGTTTGACTGTGCCTTATGCTTTACAATTCCATTTGTCCACCTCAACACCTGAGTCTTTATACTGAATACTTACTTATTGGCTCCCTTTTCTGGGATGCAGTTTAATTCACTGAGACACATAAGTGAAAAGCACTATTGATTATGAAGATAAATTTGCATGACATATTCTGATGTTTTGCACACCATTTATGTGCAAACAAAGCAAATAAGTTACAAAGAGAAAAATATCACAAGCAGGTAATAAATCCAAACATTTAAGGCAGGTATAACAGTAATATAGAGCTGTTCAGAAATATTTACCAAGGAGAGAAGCTCCACAGGTTCCTCCATTCTGGCAGTAGTTGTAGCAATGGTTTGTTTCACACCTTTCACCAGAGTAACTTGGCCAGCAGTGACATCGAGGATCCCCCTTCTCGTTTATAATGCACTTTCCTCCATTCTCACAGGTTAATTTACAGGTGCCATCTGCAACAAGAGCACACACAGAGCGGTTCAACAACCCCACTTCATGGAACTGGCAAAACAAAGCCTTGTCTCTCAAACAGAGCTAGAGACCTCTGTCAGTAGGTGGTGGTGGGGAATATCACTTTTCAAAATTGAGAAAGTAAATTATCAGTTCTGTTTCCACAGTGCTGGTAAAAAACAACACACTTAGGAGATCATAAGTCCCAGAAAGGCTGTCAGGAGCTGCAGAGTTGGTGGGAGCTTGCACCCTACTGAGCTGGGAGCCTGTGCATGGCACACCCAATTATGTCACCACCCTAGGATCTAAGTTATTAATGATAGTATGAATTCTTGTTTGAAACTATTAAGAACTAGAAAACTGAATGGTGGTTTCATCTGGGAAACCTCAGGAAACTTCCCAGTCATTTGCTGGTGATCTCAGCCTTTTTCTATTCATTGTTTTTGGATCTCTCTTCCACTCTCTCTATTAACCAACAGCCTTTTCAACTGAGCCTTATCCAGAACTTTTAAAAGGAAATTACTCAGCTTTTAAATCCTCCTCAAAAAATGATGTTTGCATACTAACTTGTTGCTCCCAAATCACATTTCCTGATAATTTCTTTTTCTCATCTGCTCAGACTGTAAAATCCCTGAGAAGTGGTACTGCCTGCTGCTCTGCATTCACTGACTGCTGATGGCACTGCTGATGGCACATCTTGGAGGTGAGGTGTTAGGTGACAGAAATTCTGATTAGGCCAGATTCAATCTTCCTATAAAGCTGTTTTATAATTAGAGTTATGCCTCTCTTGGAAACACGTTGAAAAGTAAACCTCTATTCATTTCAGTGAACAGGTTATAAAATCATGCAATGATACCAACAAGAAATTAATTATAGACTAGCATAATATGCTCAAACATCCAAATACCTGTAATTCTAAAGAAAGAGGCAAGCACCTTTCCAGCCCAAAACATGTTTCGAGAAATGAAACCTCTCATTTCTCAAACAGCAAAACAAATCCTGTGCAGCCAGACTACTTCCTGACTAATCCAGTATTTTAGCCTACATGGCTTTAAACGAGAGGGATACCACAAGCACTGAGAATTCTCCAGTAATACATCCACCAGCTGCAGGTGTTTTGCTGAGTTCATCTCGTTTAGTCAAACAATTGATGAGGAACTGACTGATGTGACACAAGTACATCAACTCCTTTCATGTCCAAACGCACTGTGTTGCAAAATTGCAGAATTTAGGAATGTCACATGTCCTCTACCTGAACAGACCTCTCCAGCACAGATTCTGCAGAGCCCAGTAATGCACCTGTGCTTATGCAGAGCCCTTTCTTGGGATGCACCCAAATCTCTCTTTCCTGCCTGTGTACGCCCCTCCTCTGCAGGGTCTGCTGCCTCCTTTCACAACCAGTGCTGATGTGGTGCAGACATCTAACCTGAGATCAAATCTAATTAAACAAAACTTCTGGAAACTCTCATCTTTCTTTGATGAGATTGTACCTTTCTCAAATGAAGCTGAAACTAGATAGCAAATCTAAAAGTTACTGTGGTGGACTGGCTGGCACATTGTCACTTCATGGCTGTTTATAAAAAAAACCTTGAAATCCTATTTGCACTTAATTTTTTTGGTACCCACCCTGGATGCACCTGCTGTAACAAAGCTATTTTGTATTTAGGAGTTTGAGGATGCTTCAGTGTTTTATTTATTTGGGTGGTTCATTAAATCCTTTGATGTTCCATGAACCATTCTTCAGTTACTCATTATACAAGTTGTTTGAACGGATAATGTAGCATATCTTATCAGAGAGGAGGTCTATTTTTGTTTTGCTTATCTTATCTCTTTTTCCTATCATTAGTCATGAGTTTATGGAGCAGAACTTGGTAAAAACAGAATAAATAACAGTGAAGTACAGACAACTGCTCATTTTTATAAACCTTTCTGACAGTGCATTAAAAACATGCTCCTCTAGAGCAATTCCACAGAATTAAGACATAAAATCTGAAAAAAACCCAAAACAAAACAAAAGGCAATTACTACTGTTTTTTTTCTCTATGAAACAATTTAAATTCAAGAGTTCCAACAGAAATCTAATACGAATCAAAGTTACTTCAACAATTTTGGACTTTAAGTAAACCAAGAAATAGGACTGAAAGATTCAATGGATAAGCCAGTTGTAAAATACTACTTTAGACTTTAACAATACAGGGGTACTAATGCTGCTGCTTTGTTGTCTGATAGTAAACACAGGAAACAAATTATGCTTGCAGATTCACATCAACTGAGTACAAAAGGAGATCAGATGCTATGGTGTGGGAGACATGAGCAGAATGGTCCCATAGGAGAAGGCAGAAAGAAAAAGAATACAGGAGAGGAGCAAAGAAGAGCTGGTCTAAAAAGCTGAATGCAGTTAATTTGAATTACTGAATAAAGACCTCTGAAAGAAGAGCATGTACACACTCTTGGAACAAAGTTTGTTTTTTTTTTTAGAAAAAGTAAAATCAGAAAAGTATCTAGCTCGAGACAATTCTGTGTTGCTCTGAGCTTGCTGGAACTTGGACTCAAAGGCCTCCCAGCTGCTCTTTTCATTTCTGAAATGTCAGAAGTAAATAATTTCACTTGTTTCCCTACCCCTAGTTTAGTTACTGGACCTCCAACGTGAAAGAAAGGATGACAGGTCATGTTATTTTATATATTCTCTCCTAATCTAGTTATTTAGTCTCCTGCTGACTTGATTTGCCCATTCCAATCTTAACGTACTGCTAATAAAGAATCAAATAATTTTAACTTGCAAGTTTTCTTATGTTTTTCTTCCCAAAATGACTGACACAAACATTAATGGAGTTAGGCTTATCTGCTTCATCCTTGACTCTCTTCTTCTCCTCAAAGTAAAAGGAAAATCTTACACAGAAGAAACGCTGGTACAACAGCAAACAGCCTTTATAGAGATGAATGCACCTACTAAAGACAGAGTGCAGAGTTCTAATATTATGGTAAGGTTTTATAAATATTCATGTCCTTATAGATGCAAATCTTTCTACCTGCCAGTCTTCCATATGTTGAAATGTATCAGAACATTGATATCCCCAAATTTTGTCTGAATGCTATAAGAGAGGTGCTACTCTCTGTTTTCCCTTCACACTTTTTTTTCCTTTTAAAAATGCTTGCTTTACAATTTTAGAAGGAAGAGAAGGTCTAAGAAAAGGATGCACGGTAAGAATAAAAAATAACAGACATCCATTTTCTTCTGTTCTGGGAAACACCATTCCCAACACTAACCCCTTTGTAAACACAGGAGATATGCTGTAAATTTTTATTTTTTTTTTCAAATCAGAAGCAGATTTCTGTTCTGTTTGATATCTAGGAAGGCTGAAAGCAGGACAAACCCTGCAAAAGATAGCATGGTTTGAACTGCCATAGCTTTTGCTCCCTTAGGCAGACACTGGGTGGAAAAGAAGGTACACAGGGATTAACCTTTCCATCCCCAGCCGAAGCACCTGCTCTGCCTGAAATCCTCACGTGCAGTGGGCAAGTCCCCACAGAAACGTGGGGAAGGAAACAACACGATAAATTAAATGTTTCATCTCTGTTGAGAAGCAACACCAGATCTGAGCCTTTGTAATTTTACCTCCGGCTTTCCATGCAGCCAAGAGAGCAGAAATATTCCCCTCTTAACAGGAAAGTGATAAACGTGAAACTCCAGAACGGGGAACTCTTGGAAGTGTTCATTACTCCTGCTCAGTCAGCTGCAGTACTCACTGTCTTCCTCCAGTGCAAGTCTCTCCTCTTTCATCCTCATTTTTAGCTTCATTGTGCTACAGGCAATTAGATACAAGAAACCTAATGGATGCAAATCCAGGGGTCTCTTTTAGGAAAATGAAGTTGTACTCTGCCCATTGGAAAACTAAAGGGTAGTTTTCAGTTCTAAACTGAAAGTCAGGCCTGCTATAGCAAGTAACCCTCAAAAAAAACAACTTGAAAACCCCAAATCAAACCCAAAAGCTGTTTCTCGTGGGTTGCGTGAGAAGCTGGTGAAACAGCTGTTTGAGACAATCTGGATTCAGTCTGAAAGAAAGCCACTGAGTATTCAATATTTAGTATTCCTCACATAGGACTTTACGAAGAAAAAGCAGCTCAACGGATCCAGCTGGTAGTAATATCATGCAGGATTTTAGGACAGCTAATTTTCTTCTGTTAAAAAAAAAGAAAAACAACAAACAACCCAGGATATGGTCATAAGAAACAGATCAAGACTGAGATTACCTTGCAGTCACCAACCTTTATAGTAGTCAGACTGAGAAGCAATTGCACACAGGCATCTGTACAATAATAATGCTAAAACCTACCAAAAAGAAGAATGGCATAATAATGCTGACAGTGATCATTATTTGTTGGAAGACATTTTCCACAAGGATAGAGACATATGTATTGTCAAAACAGCATCTTCAGCCACAAGCTCTCCTGGGGGCACTATTTAAGATGGATGGGAACTGGAGATGGCTGTGCCATTTTGATGCTGTCAAGTCATGGAAATCTGATCCTTATACATTTTACAAGACTCAAAACAGCTAAAGGCACTAAAAAATATTAAGAATGTTCAATAAATGACTGTTTCCTATTGTAACTTGGATTATATGTTATTTGAAAATACAGTTTAGTCACATTAGTCACATTAGTTCTTGATATCCACAATTGGTACTAATTTTTGAAAGTAAGAAATTTCTTACATAACATGAAATAGCCACTATGCAAGTACAGAACAATCAGAACCTTTGCCTTCTATTGCTGCATGAATGACATCCACTAAAGGAGATTAAAAAAATGAGTTTTCAGATCTTTAAATGAGTGGTATTTTATTGCTGAACACATAAGGTAAAAAGTATATAAATCACTGTAAGCTATCTACCATACCTATTGCAGTGTGATCAAACTAGTAGCCAAACCAAAAGAATACATCAGCAAAAAGTGTTTCACAGATTTGTCTCAAATTACCATCCTTTGGGATTTTGTTCTTTTAGGGAAAAACCAGAAGACCACCAAAATCAAGAGAAATATTTTGACTGACTTGCCTGAAATGAGGATTTTAATGCAGACCAATAAAAAAATATGACTATATAACCTCTCTGTGGATTTCTAGATCACTCTTCTGCAATATACAGTAAGTAAAGCAGGAATTTCTGGTTTGAGTTACTGACATCCATAACTGTGCCAAAATGCTCTGAGACAACAAAGGCAGTGTAATGGTGGATTTAAATAAAGTGAATGTTTGTGGAATATTTCATATATGTTTTATAGATCTTCATCAGAAAAAGAACAAAAGACTACAGCTCCTAATTTTTTTATGCCATACTGTATAACTACCTAAAGTGAAAGAACCTGGTTTATAAATTGACTTGTCTTTTGTTTGCAGGCTATTAGTGACCTATTAATGGCAAGTGGACTGCAAGTCAGCCTTTAATTATAAACCTGCATTAATTCAAGATGCTGATCTTGAGGTCAGCTCTGATCTTCCCAGGAATCTCTGCTGATCCTTGGAAGTCTAAGTGAAGTGTCAGCATGATACAGCTGCTTAACATCCACTTGATACTTTAAAAAAAAGAAAAAAAGAAAATAGTGCAAAACCACACACTTGTTAGAGTGCTACGATACAGAGTTTTTTTTCAATTCATAATTTATAATCTGTGAGGCTACAAAACCTGCAATCTATACTACAAAAATAATATGCCAGGAAAAAAATGTACAAAAAAGCCTACGCGAGACATTACTTGAAATATAATTGTAAACAAAAAAAAACAAACCTAAGAAACACTTATTCAGCAGCCCTTTAAAAAGTCATAATAGATATTGCAGCTGTGGGAAGATACTGAAAATTATCAATATATTAAAAATGCTTCTCTAGGCATTTTCTGCCTATCCATAAAAATTTATAACCAGCAGTGAAGTAATTTAAAAGCCTCTTCACTTCTCTCTCAAAAAAACCCACACCTTTCTAAAAACATTACCATGGCTTAATCCTTTGCCCCATTAGTAAAACTGTAGCATTGCTGAAATTATGGACTCAAATTACTGCAATTCAGCAGTGAAAAACAATATCCTTTTATTTCTCCATTCTTCAGCACCTAAGTAGTAACTATGGGTAATTTGAAATAATTTTTTCTGTGGTGCTGTATCAGCATAAAATCTTGACAAGACACTTGGAGAGGCAGGGAGGTTGTTTAGAGTTGGGAGGTTTACTAACACGTGGTCCTAAAACACAGTTCTGCTGATTCCATATTTGAAGACTAGGCAGTGTAGATTGGTGAGATTTTCTCCACACCATTGTGACATTTCAGGGAAATTCATTTAAATGCTAAATTAAGTACTGAGAATCTCGACAAAATATCTACCACTTAACACTTTTGAGCCTGAAATTAAACATCAGAAAAACATCCTAATATGTATGACACACATAAGAAATACTATTCTGTGACTTCTACAACATTTTAAAATTCAAGCTGGCTAAGAATTCATTCCAGCAGTTGGCCCATCTTAGGTTCAGCTTAAATTAGGGTGAAAACAGTTTTAAAGTACTTAATATTCCTCTATGAAAAAGAATACTTTCCCCACCCTAAAATGCAGCAAGAACTTAGAAGCTCTTTTCCCATGAAGTCTGGTTTCCTGCGTCTTGATATTAGTCATTATAGATGTTACCAAAAGATACAATTTTAGATTAAAATATTTCCGCTGTTTTTTTCTTTCTTTGCCTGTTACTTCAAAGCCATTATTATTTGCTATGTTGCTTTCACTGCCCTTTAACTGTTGCTGCAGTGTAAGGAGAGGTGTTTCTTGATATTCTTTAAGGTTATTTTTTTTTTTTTTGCTCCTAAATGGGTAATGTTTAATTTGGGATCCAAAACATTTCAGAGTCTTTCAAGCTTCTTTTGGTCAATATGTACATATCATCACTTTTAAATATCATCTTGTAGCACTCCAGTTGAAAGCTCAATTTTTATTTTGATGAATATTAGCAGGTTTTGGTTTTTTGTTTTTTGTTTTTTTTTTTTTTGAATCAGGGATTTTGCTTCTCCATCTTTTCTTCCCATTTCAGCTCAGTAATACATATATTGAACAATATTACGAAACTGGACTCTCAGACAACTCAGCCTTTTGCAATGACAAAAAGTGACTAGCTGTTTATTTTCTAATTCTCATGCAGTTTTCAATACCTACCTAAGAGGCTTTGATCAATGCATGTTCCATTCATCAATGATTTTCCTTCTGGACAAGCACATGTTGCACCAGAAGGGTTGAGTAAACAAATGAATTCACATGTCAGGTCCAAGCATGGGTTAGGCACTGTTTAAAAAGATAAAATAATGGAAATATTGATTTTATTTATTTATTTATTTTAGAATTTACAACTTTGCTCTAAAGCTGGAACAAGGTAAACAATCAGATATAAAAATTCTGATGCACTTCCAGTTTCCAGGATCTCAACAGCTTAAAGTCCATTAACACACTCAAACAGCAGTGCAAGACTCATTGAAGGATAGACTTTACTCCAGTAACAAAAAAAGATATTGGTAATACAGAGCAAAAAACTTCATCTGCTTTTAGCTAGAGGTATTTGTATTCAGTTCTCTTCTAATATTTTTATGTCTCATTTACATTGTAGGTACAAAAGGCGTTTGTGTACACATTTGTCCAAAGTCCTTTCAAATGAAAGTGAAAACACATCAAACAAACTAAACCAAACTTATACAAAGATATATACAACTAAATCCATTTTCAGTTTGTGCAATCAGCTTCTGGTTTATATTTATACAACTTGGTTACTTCCCCCCACAGCCCTTCCCCCCCCAGGTGAATGTGCTCAATATTGAGTTTACAGTAATCATGCTTACTCACAGTCCATCTGTTTGTAGCGGTGAAAAATCAAGGCACTTTTTGCTTTATCAACATCCACACTTAGATATTCTACAAGGCTCCTGCCAAATTTGTGCACTCTAAATGCACCATTTTTAGGACCTGCTCCATATATGTAATCCTCAAAAATGTCGATTCTATGTGGATGCAGCAAACCTTGAATAAAAATGGGTAATAAATAAAAATTCACATCACATTCAAATAATAAATAACTTTGTCTTCATAATAACTTCAATTGCATTTCTACGATTACCACCTAAAGACATTACCATTATTCAGACAGCTGGTTTTGTACCCACAAAGGCTGTCTAGAAAAAGCAAATCTGCATAAAAGGAACTCCTTCACACTGCAAGCAACTAAAATCTCAAGCATTCTATTAGTTTTCCACACAGTTCAGCCTCAGATACTGGCTGGTTATTGAAAAGTGGGGAAACTCTAGGGTACCAACTTGTTAATTAGAACATCCTCAGGTACAACACTTTAACTAGAAGTATGTCACAAGGAAGAAACAGATAATTTTGCTTTAAATCAAAGGAAATACTTCAGCTCCTTCTTCACATATTTGAAATGCTAGTTTTTGTACTACACGTTTTAATTCATAATTGTGGTAAATTAATGCAAAATAAATTGTTAACTCTACTAATTCCTCATTTTTAAGAGCTGTGAGGGCCTATTAGACCACATAGTTTGATTTCCCATGCACAGCTGGCTGTGGAATTTCACACATTCACCCATGTAACAAGGTAATGGCTTCTGATCAAAACTTCTTTGCCAGAGATCTCTCTCTTCTTGGAGACATAAAGAAACAGAATCTATCATTCCTTGTGATACTTTCTCCCTGCTATTATCTCCATTTACACTAAAACCGGTTTTGTATTTCAGTTGTATTTATTTAATTTCAACTATCAGCCTCTATTTCTTCCAGCTGTCCTTTCATGCTATCAATACTTTGTACTCAGTACTTTATTTCAATAAAAATATTTCTGAATTCTAAAGCATTATTTTACATTTATTTAATTAAATGGGTTGAAGCTTTTAGTCTCATTGCAAAGCAATTTCTAAACTCCTTCAAATGTCCTTTGGTTCGATGTTAGAGGAGGTGGTTGTCAGATTCCTACACTCAAAGGGATCTTTATTCAGATGACTACCTTCATGTTGTGGAAGAATATGCTTTAAGACTAAAATAGGATGATTTAAATCTGGTCCTGCCTAATCTGGATTGTGGGAGTATTCTCCTAGTATATTCCAAAATACCCTAGTGGATTCTGGACAATGAGTTACAAAACATATAATATCATAATAAACATATTATACACATATTATATACATAATATCACCCTGATGAAATGCCAGCACCAATTGCCCACTAAGCAATTCTCCTCAAAAGCCTGCTATCAAATACTCTTTTTTTAAATGTCTTCTCTCTCTTTTCTACTCATAAATTGTTATTTAACATATAGTTAAAAAAATGACAAGCAGTTCCATAAAAAACAAAGTTTGCTTAACCAGAATCTCTTTTCTTATCAAGGGAACTTTCCTCATTCACATTCAGTTAGGAGAATTCCGTGATTACTCGCTGACCTGAAAGCCAAGCCCATTATTTCTCCCAAAACTGATTCAGATCAACTGTTCTACAAACTCTCCAGCTCCTGTTCAAGGCAGACAGCTCTAATTTCTTAGTCAAGTTTCTCCTGTTGCTGCATAAGTCCAAGTGAGACCAAACCCAAATATCAACCACAGTGTTATTCGATCTTACCTAAGCTAATGATTAGGTAAAAAACTTGGAGATTTGCATATATCATTGAATCATTGTTCTCTGAAGGTAATTTTATTAGACTCCCTTAAAGCTAAAAATATCTTATTTTAAACATCTATTTTTTCCAATAATACTGAACCATTGTCTAATAAAACCAACAAATATTACTTAATAATAACTGCTTTCTGTTTACACCCTTTCTCTGAATAGTGAAACTTCAGCCAAATAAAATAAAATAGGAACCAGGTCACAGAAAAGCTCTCCATACCTTGTTTAGTGCTCACAGACACAACTGAATCTGAGCCATCAAAAAGGACACTGCCAATAACAGATAATTCAAAATCAGCCCAGAACAGGCGCTGACTGAACTGATCAACTACGAGGCCTACAAAGAAGATAAAGTTCAAATAGGTATATAAAACCTGGAAAAAAAATGTTATTTTTATGTTAACTGTACATTTGTATATCATTCATATCTTTGTGTACACAAAAAAGGGCAACAATGAAAAAAAAAACTCAACTGGAAACTAAGGAGAATAAAATGTAACAATTTCTACTTAAACCTTCCTCTTGAGGCAATGGTGTTTTTTATTTTCTTTGCTTTACTTGTGTTTTTTTCACTTTCTTTAACTTACTATGCCAAGGTCAGTACCTTTCCTAACCCTTTATCCTCAGTGGGTAGGGATATGTACCAGGTGGGAATTAAAAATGGAATCTAATCCTCTACCTTGCTTTACCACCAGAAATCCATTGTTCCAATAGATTTCTAAGCAGCAGCACTGGTTTCATTGTATGTTAGAAACAAGGCATTTAAAATTTACAGAATTTTCCTAACTTACCAGTTTCCACAAGTATATATGTTCTTGTTCTTATCACCAACACTTCACAAGCAGTAATTATTATAGAATTAAAAATCAGATTATTTCAACTACATTAGTGCTGCAGGACTTACACAGCAATATTGATGGATGTGTATATATTCAGTCATATATGAAAAGAAAGCACGAGAGTGAGTGACAGAGAGCACAAACCAGAATAAAAAGCAGATGACATTGTGACTACCCAGCCTCTAGGCAATAACAAAATAGTTAAATCAAATAGCCCCTGTTTCATAGGGGATGATTAAATGATTAATATGCTATTTTGGATCATGTCAAAACCTTCAGCCTGAAAAAAATATTTCAACCATAAAATAATTTTGGTCTGAGCTTTTGAAGTTGTAGTGTATTTTTAATAAGAATAGGAAAAAAAGTATTTTTCTTCCTATTTATGTATGTAGGTAAGTCAGAAAAAGATACATCAAAAGAAATTATACATAACAGCAAAAAAATACTCCTTTTTAAGGTCATAAATTAATCAGCTAGAGATAGATGAGAGGAAGTGGAGAAAGTGACTCATAAAGTAGTGAAATATGTTTACATTTCAAACTCCATTAAAAAAAGAAAAAAAAAAATCCCTTTAAAAGAAACACTGATGTTCAGGGATACAGCTAAAGAGAATAATTTCTGGTAAAAGGCAATCACAGTGTGTCAGTTCCTTGCGATTCATGGTACCTGTAAGTGGGAATGTTTTAGGAGCAGTCCTCACTCTCCAGCTTTAAATTATTCTTTGCATATTCATAAGAATATTTAAATACTATACTATTAAATAAATAACATTCTCAGTGTATTCATTTTTCACAGTATCAGAGATAAGACACTGCGAAAAAAAAAATTTCTTTTTGTTTTATACATCTAGAACTCCTGTGTAAGTCATTTCTATGGAAATCCTATGAAGTCAAGCCCAAATGCTTAAACTCTTCCTTCTTCTTACATGAAATAGGAAAGGCATATGCAGTAAAAAATTTAGGAGCAGTAAATTTATGAGTAGTAACGTCTTATTTGGGAGGAAACATGAAAGGTTTGGATTCTTTCTTTGCATTTCCTCTACAAAGACATGGATCTGTGTGAAATACCTGACAAAAAATTAAAAGACTCCATAAAAATCTACTTTCTACCATGAAGTAAAGGAAGAAAAAAACCACAGGTGAATGTCACAGAAATGTTTTCAGGCAGTGAGTACAGGAAAATGCAATACCCTGGCAAGCCATTTGTGAAATTCCCTCTTTGCAAAGACTGCTCATATTTTTGTAATTCTGCTGATTTTCTTAATTTTAATTTTATTCAACTTTGTAAGGAGACACAGATCTGGTTAAATGTTTGCAGGAAACTTTTCTATATGGAATATACCATGCAAGATTTAAGAAGAGAAGTTCTTGTAGTTCTGCTTCTGGTCATGGAATAAATTATTGCTTGCATTTTCAGGTAATTTTCATACTTTTACTGCCTACAAAATTTAGTAAGTTCACTTATCCAAAAGGGACGGCCAAATAAAGGGGGTTAAATGCCCTTTTGACCAAGGAAGTAGGGACTTGTTCTGTAGGACATAACCTTGATGATCAACCATGATAACAACAGAAAAAAGCCCAATTACAGCAATTAGGTCTAAATCTAATTGATTGTGTATCTGATATGTTCACAATGTCTTATAGAAGTTCAGCAAAGAATATGTAACAACTTTGATAAAGTCTGCTATACTTCAGTCTGAATAATCAGGAGCTTCTAACTGAGTTTATTTTTGGCTATGTATGTTATTATCATTACCACAGTGCTTCCTTCTCCACAAAGCTTTCCTTTTATCACATATGTAATTTTTTGAAGTGGCTATATTTTAATCTAATCATGGCAACAGAGTGTTTCCTTTAAGGGTTGAGCATAATTTGCATAAACAACACCATAAACCCACCGTAGCACATGGCTTAACAAGAGGTTAAAATATGAATATTTGTTGCTGTGATAGTGGCAGCTCCTGAGGTGCTTAGATATTCAGATAGCTCCCCTTGAAAGAAGCCTGTTTCAATAGAAATGCTTACCAAGCTTGGACAACCCCTAATCTGCAATGCAATAACAACAAATTATCACTGTAAACCGGGAGAAACAACAAATATTGCATAAGAAAATGGGTTATGAAAAAAAAAATCTTCTGTAGTTTCAAGACAGGAGACACATTTCCATTTAAGAGACACATTTCATTCCGGATTTGTTATTTCCTTTGTTGCAAAAATTACCTTTATGCTGCCAATGGAGTCTTTAATGCAATTCACAAGATCTCAACAAGTACTGTCAAACTTCACAATAGTTCTATAAAATACTGAAATAATTAAGTTGTTTCTTCTTTGAGCACCTACACCTTGTTTTGTACTATTTTGCATGAAAGTAATTAGAATAGGCTGTGAGACTACAAATGCATTCTTAAAAAAAATGTGTTTCTCCACTAACTGGTGTTCCCTTAATTGCTTTTGCTTGTTCAGTGTTATTGAAGAAAAAACATTTTAACTGGTTATATACAGTATTTTGTACTGATTTGCTTAAACCATGTTAAGCTTTGTTACAAAAGGTAAAGTCTTTTTGAGATGCATAATTTGAAAACAGAACTAAGAATCTGAATAGTAACTGTGTGTGAATAACCAGAACACATATTTTAAAAAGTTGTTTGTTTGTTTGTTTTTATTTGGGGGGTGTGTGTGTGAATTGTTTGTTTGTTTTGGGTTGGTTTTGGTTTTGTTTGTTGTTGTTTTTTTAAACTGAGAAACTGAAATCTGTGAGTTACCAAGTGTATTTAGGAAAAATCACAAGCCATTTACCTGTAGGTCTTTGTAAGTTCTTTTGAACCAATATCCTTCTCAGAGTACCATCCATAGATGATTCCTCTATGTGAGAGCGATCCCCAATAACTGTCCAGTACATCATCCTAAAAGTATGAAAAAAAAATTAAGCTGGGTGCCAACACAGAACCTCAAAACACTTCACTAAATTTTAAACTATTATGAGCCATTTAAAATTATTATGAGCCTTTCAGCCTTCCTGACAGATGAGAGGTAACAGATCCTGGCTTACATACAGGTAAACTGAACAGGAAAATGAAGTAAATGGCTTGGAAAAGATTAGACATTTGAAGCATCATAACTTTCTCTTGCTCCATTTTGCAATTTTTGTCTGAATCACCAGAACAGAGTAATGTTGCAACGCACATACCCCCTTTTAGGATTTACAGCAATTGCATATGGTTCTCCTGCCATGCTTGTGAGGAGCCTGGTGCAGTTGGGTCCGTTCAGTTGGCCCACATTGATGGAGTATCTCAGGCTGGTCCAGTGAGTGGTGTAGTAGCTGAACCAATGCATTCGGGAGTGATCAGTCCAGTAAATATTGCCAGTCACCCAGTCAACGGCAATGCCCCTGGGCCTTTTGAATTCTGGACACTAAAAGGAACAGATGTTACCATCATAATTATGGAAATGATCTTTCACAGCAGCTGCACAGTCAAAGATTCATGTAACTTTTTACAGTTAAGTAACTTTTACCTTTAATATAGTGAAATATTTAAAAACACAGAAATGGAAAGACCAGGAGATCAGCTCTAAAGGGTCTGTTGACAGTTCCAGTCGATTCAGAAAAACAAGTCAGTGGTTCAAAATTGGTTTTTCAAGGCTACCTGCATTAAGGAAAAGGCACTTTGGCATCAGCTACTTGAACTATTGATACTGAAGCAAAGATAGGTTGCAAACTGCAACCCAAAATGAAAGGAAAAGGATGTACTAAGATTATACAGCTATTACACTCCATGCAGAGCTATGGTATGATAAAAAAAAAACACTGTGGAAGTCCATCCCAAGGTGTGGCTGCTCAGCAGTGGTGCCAAGTGTAAAGAAAATCACTGCATTTAGAATTCCCTCTGTGGTCAACAATATTCAGCTTCATATGAATATTGACTGATTATAACATTAAATTTCTAAACTATTGTATCTCTCTCACAATTTCACAGTTATCATTGAGACCTAAATAAAATAAAATAAAAAAAAAAAGTGTTCTTAGGATAGAAGTTCATATTGCAAATAGGAGATATATATGAACAAGTTCCTGGAATTCCTGCAAAAAGGAATAAAACCTGTGAAAGACAATTACTCAACAATGTCTAACATGAATGCAGCATATCATAAAAAATTCAAGACCAGCATGAGCCAAACACATATACAACTGTTTGCCTGTTTACATATTTAACATCAAGGTAAATCATGAACAAACCCCACCTATTCCTTGACAAAAGAAGCAATGGAAGTCTACTAAGCTACATAACTGAAAACCAGAAAACAAAATACTAAAAGAAGATGTTTTCCTCAGGTGTCAGGGTTCCCTAACACCACAAGACATTTGTAGACTCTTTTCATCATAAAATAAAGGTCATTTCATTCTCTAGGTGAAATAATAGGACTGCAAGGGTGAATTTAGGTAGTTCATTGTTCATAAACCTTTAATTCTGCAAAAATGTCATAGAATGCATGTTCCATAGATATAAAGAACCTTGATTTTCTATTTAGATGAGTATTAAAGCAGTAAGATCAACCACTGCATGTACAAAACAGTTATCTCTTTAAAACCAAGGTTACAGTCATTTTTTTAAGTTAAAAAAAATACTGTATCATAATTCTTTGGTATGAAACCATAATACTGGCAGCAGATGCTTCCAGAAATACTACAATTTTTTTTTTTTCCAAGAAATGTAGCATTTGCATGCAACAACCTTTTTTATTTATTTTTTTCTTTGTTACTATCCAGGCAACATTCATATAAAGGACAAGATACCCAGAAATGTGGGTATTTTCAGAGGGTGTTTCTAATCCAAACTCCTTTTAATTCCCTGTAATATTCAGGCACTCAAAAGCCTCTCATAGCTGGAGTTACTCATCCAATTACTACTTTGGTCACTGCAAGGGTTAATGGTCCTGGTTTACAAGGCTGGAACCAAAAATCCTTTTAAAAACGAGAGCAGCTATCTTGGCCAGCACAGTCCCTTGCCTTTTTCTGCACTGTTCAAGACCCACAGTTTACAGTAAGATTGGCTTTTTTTGGAACCTGGTAAAGCAGATGATGAGAGTTACCAAGCAGAGTTAAGAAATGGTTCCCAAATTGCTGGCAGTAGAAGCAGAGGAGACAAGGGGACATCCTAAAAAGATTCTGGAGCAAGGATGGGGTTGCTTAGTAACACTGACCCTTTCTCATCTTCTCAGATACACAGGAGAAGTGAAATCCCAGTAATGCTGGGGTGCAGCAAACAGACAAAGAGATAACCAGAAGAAATGAAAAGGGGGCACCTGGTGTAAGAGATTTTTTTTTTTTTTAAATGAGAATAAAAACTACTAGCTGATGTAATTCTCAGTTGTGTTCGTTAAATTTCAGCCTCACCACATCACATTCCTGAGGTCTTGTGCATCTTCTCATACTGTCTGGGAAAATTACTTACTGTAAATGAGCTCTAACCTAATATCTTATTTGGATTATGCTAATTTTTGAAGAATGATTTTACATACAGAACAAGGATGAAAATACAGGAAGAAAATCACATTAAAATTTTCCACTGTGATTTTAGCCCTCTTTGATGCTAAATATAATGCACTCCAACTTCTTAGAGAAATTGAGGTTTGAAGCCTAATCACCTTTTATAGTTTGCACATGTTGTCTGCAGAACTACAGACTATGCCAGCTTGATAACTTCTGATCAGAACTGCTGTCTATCTTAGAATCTGCTTTCAAGGTAAAGAATTGATAACAAAAAATCACCCCAAACCCCAAAACTACAACAAAAACCCCCAAGCAAATAAACAAACAAACAAACAAAAAAGAAATTAAAAAAGGAAAAGAAAAAAGAAAAAGGAAAAAGGAAAAAGGAAAAAGGAAAAAGGAAAAAGGAAAAAGGAAAAAGGAAAAAGGAAAAAGGAAAAAGGAAAAAGGAAAAAGAAAGAAAAGAAAAATAGATACTGCTGTAACAGCGTGGATCTGGAAAGCAGTTGGATATAATGTAGATTACAGAAAAATTTTCAGCCCCTAAAGTTGAGTTTGGCTGGAAAAAATATGCTACAAATGCAGCAGGAATCCATCAGTTTGCAATGATTACCAGGAAGACAAACTGATAAATCTAATTTGCAACACAAGCATATGTGAAGAAATATTTTATCTTATTTGCTTTACGGATCTTCTTGGTATTGAATTATCATGGAATAACATATATAAATGTTTTATTTTTGCTTAAAATAAATAGTGGAACAACAACAAAAAAAAAAAAAACAGAAAAACAAAATACTAGAAAACTTTTAGATTTTTTTCTCACCAAAACATTAAATTTTCCTTGCCAGATGAGCACCCCAGTGGTTCACCAAACCACCATTTGTATTATGTAATTAGGATTATTAAAAAATCCTAACCAGCTGATTCCAGATAGAAGAGGTCTCCTAAGTACACGACCACCATCCACACAGAGCTCTAGCTCTAAGGTAAAACCATAAATTAGTGCTGTTTAGAGAGAAGTCCAGGAATAGTTTGCATTCCCAGGGATGCCCTGCATTCCGCTGGGCTCTGGGGTGGCTGTTGGGAGAACATGTGTGGATTAACCTCAAGAGTGGTTAAGGGTCCTTGTTAAATTCCCAGAACTCTGGGGCTGGAACAAGCTGCTAATATATTGACTGAACACACTACAAAACCTGTTTCCCTCCCTCTTATATGGTGCAATTATTTGAGTGTTCAGCTTTTTGTCCTCTTCCATAAAAAGCAGCACCTGAGTTTAGGTGTGAGGTCACTCCATGTTGAGTATTCACCTCAGACAACTTGTACATCTCCCTCCAAGGATTATGCCAGTAAACAGCTGCGCTAGTTATCACCAACTCACTTAGACTGTCTGAACTCCATTGGAATTAAATCCTCTTCTCCATCTGTCAATAAACTCTGAAGAGTTGATATTTACTATTTCCTTTAATGCTTCAATTTGTACCAAGTTTAAACCCCTTTTCACAGGAAAACAGGAGAGCTACTTAAAGCTATTCTCTGAGGAAGGCTCTTGATATGCTAATTCCATGGAGCAATTTCAGTTGAGATGGATTTTTGCATTAATGTAATTACCTGAAAATGCAGGTGACTTTGTTCAAGTTTACTGTCCTGATTTACATATCAAAGTCTAGATATAAAAGTTATAATGTAACCTCTGAAAACTTATCCATTAAAAAACTTGTGTTAAAATTAAGAAATTCTCAAGCTTTTTAAAACTAAATTTCAGTGACAATATTAAAGCAACACTATAAAACCAATTAACCTACTGATCAGTTGTATATAAGGAAAATATATCTGAGTATTAATGAGATAACACTGGGAAAATAACAGAAAAGTTTAGCACAACGAGAAGTAAATGTTTCACAAATATAAATTAGAAGTTTCCAAGATATATTAAAATACAGTCTGTGTATTTTCCACAAACAGATTTGTCAGTGGGTTTGTATGGCTTTGATCAACATCATCATGAGGACCTACCTGCACTGAGGAGACAGGAGAAGATGGTGTGTAAAGACAGATACAATTTTTTCAATAATTTTGAATTGAAAAGGAAGTGACTGACTAAAAAGTATTCTCACATGATGGTGAAACAGAGATTCAAAAAGGAAAAACTATTTCAATACCTTAGAAAAATAGTAATTTTAAGAACACTTTTTAAAATTAGTTTAAACAGGGAGACAGTGACAAATCAGCTGTGAAAATTTCAAACCCTGGGCTACAAAGAAGTGTCAAGGAAGCTTATGTTGAATTTTATGGAGTCTTAAGAAAATGTAGGTCCATTAGAGAGGTGGTGGGTCAGCAGACTACTCTTATAATTGTGGAATGCATCTGCATATTATCAAAAAAATTAAACAAAACAAAAACCAGCATCCCCTCAACACTATTTTCACAAGACTTCACAAGTTCATTACTCTCTAATCATGAACTCAATGCAGAGATCTGTCTGTCGGGATTTCTGCCACACTGAAATAAGAAAAACACCACAGCAGAATTACTCCACAGCTTCAATACAAATATCCTTCTGCAAAACTCAAATGACATAGCTGACCTACTGGAAACGCTAGGAATTATTTTCCACTTCAGATCTACTTTACATACACTTTCTATCAACAAAATATAGACTCCTCTGCTGAGCAGGTGGAATTGTTGGTTTTAAACCACTCTTCTCATATAGGTGTTATCACAGCCACAAAGTACCTTCAGTGTCTATTGGTGTTTACATCCTCAGGCTTTTTGCTCTGCTGGTATCAAAGGTCAGGAGAGTCATTCATTTGGAAAGGAAATATGCTCGGATGGAATGTACTTAGAAGTGGTTTCAGATGTGTATGAATTATAGATGAAAGATTAGCCTACTGTTGCTACTACTGCTTATTCTGCTGGGTATATAAAAGTATTCATGTGACAGAAGGTCGTTGTTGTTACCTCTCCTATGCTTAAGGAAACATGCCAGACAGGTGTTATTTAGAACTGGATTTATTACTGGCCAAGAAAAAACCTAAAAACTCTGCTCTACTCAATCAAATTAGGAGTAAAAAAAACCCCAAATATAAGTTTACAGCATTATAGAAACACCAAAGCAAAGACAACATTGTTATCTTCAGTTCAGCACTATCATAAAATGTAGAAATATATTTGGCAAAATGAGTATCAATCTGAATTTATTTTATTTTCAAGTAAAGACCCCTTGAAAGCACCCTATCGTAGAAAAAAAAAAAAAATCACATTTCTGCTGTAAAATACAAACTTACATTTATGATTATTCCAAAGCAGATGTTATGCAGTTCACCATATAAAGGAATAAATACTTCTAATTTTTAACTGTATGTCATAGCTTTGCCCATTATTGTTTACATGGTCACTATAGAAATCAAGGTTGTCTTTAGCCTATCTATATTTTCTGTCTTCCAAGGATTTGAAATTTATGCCTTTCTTCTTAAATACCTCTATTACATTTTCTCTTTTCTCTGTTAAAATAAAAGATTTCTAAACCCCTAGTATACTGGTTATTTCTCTTTAGAAAAGCTTTTTAAATACCACGGTTGTGTTCTCGTAGAGACTCTACCAAGTCTGTCAGGGCCTTGCATGGAAAGGCATTAGTAGCCATAAATACAATTGAAATAAAATCATTCTTAGGCAGACATTTTAATTTACTAAATAAGCACATATTATTAACACAGAAAAATAAATCAAAATAAATTTGTGTCATTTCATCTTTGGTTTCGATCACTTACTATCAAGCCACTGTTACTTTGCCTTCTCTCTCTGTCGTGAAGTTTTCTGTAGAAAATCCCTCCTGGATTAAACTGAGTACTCCAAACAATCATATCCCCTCGAAAATACGCATCCATTCCAGTTATCCTTGAATTATGTTCAATATGTGATATTTGCTGATGAGCATCACTGTAGTTGAATGGATATGCAAAACCCAGGATGTCAGTGTCATTAGCAACATAGAGAACTTGATCTTCAGAGCCTAGGGATTATTATAATGAAACAAAAATAAGGTAAATGTCAACTAATGCAAAATCAGTGGTTTTCACTCAAGTAGCTTTTTGGTGTTTAGCTGATATAATTTCCTATGTTAAAATTATTTTCTTGTTGCTGAAGACTGTGAAAACACAGTCTGGGCAATAAGGGCAACTCTTGATACTCTGATATCAATATACATCATTTCAGAGCTCTCCAAACTCAGTGTGACACATAAGACTATATTTTAAGTAGTATGTGACAAGAATTTGAACAATTTTAAGCTGTATACAAAACCACAGGATATTATGCATTAAGCCCATACGAATTCCACATTTTTATATACATGCTCTCTTTAGGGGGTCCTAAATGTATATATTAAGGGAACACAGTCATCAATAAACATTATTTCAAGTTGCTTAATTGGAAATTAGAAGTGGAATGATTTTATCTTTAGGGAAGACGGTGAAGTTTTGAAATCAAGTGCAACAGAACCCGTGCAGTTTTGTCTTACCTCTCCTCATTTCAGAGAGTAAACATTTATGGATACCTCTGAAAGGGTAATATTAATGGATACCCAGTTAACCATCTTGATTCAGATCTCTTAAAGTTTATTATTCATAAGAAAATGCTCTTTAGTATCCATTTATTAAGTGTTGAGAAAGTTTAAATCTGCTGGATATATTAGAATGCACTTGTATTATTCTTTTTATTTCTCAGTCCATATCAGATTTATTTATCCATAGAGAATCAAATTATAATAATGTCTGACACACTTCCTCCTTGTGAGTATGAAATATCAAACATAATTTGTTCCCTTCCTCTTGATAAATGCAACAACAAAGAGGAGTTTTATTAAAGCAAGTATCAATGAGGGAAAGAGGGAAAAATTAACTTTATTACAATGGAAATGAAGCTTGTGAGAAAAATTCAGATTTAGGATAATGATCCCCAGATTTTAAAATTATGAAATTATGAATTATGTCACAGAATTAGGTTTATGTTCCTATAGGAACAAACCATTATCCTCAGTTAGTAATCTTGTTTGTTCCCATGCCATAATCTGATTTCTTTAGCAATAGGCAATGATGATAAACCCTGACAGAGTCCATGCTGTATAGGAATTACTAATGATTCATTAATATGATCTTCCCATGGCAAATTTTCATCAATAAAATGTGGATAATGCATGTAAGGAACCTGACTATCACCATCTAACTGTGGGTGTACCTACATTACTGACCGGCATGCTGCAAAGAAGGAAGAACTGGCATTACCATGGAATTACCAACCTGTCATGGTTCTAGGATGTACAGACACAAGATGTGCTCTCTGGCCATAAAGTTCAGATCAGGTACTGCTCAGAGTTGTGCACAAGGGTGTAGAAGGAACCACACCTTGTAACTTCAACACTCATTCTGCACTAAAGACTCCAAGTCACACCAAAATCTCACTGAATTGCAGGTGAGGTGCCGTGATCAGATTGGAGTTATCCAGGTACAGACCCATAAAGATGATGTGAACTTTGCTCAGTCAGCTGGAATATTGCTTGTTTCATGATTTATAAGTTAAATAACAGTTAGACTTCACAATTACCTCCATTTTGTGTAATACTCTGCCTTATGAACAGCAGAAATAAACATCTCTGTGTGCTTATTTCTTTTCCTTCACTGGACCATGGTCTTGGCAGCTGATTTATATAATGAGTACATAATTAGCTCATTATACATAGAAGAGCTCCGCTTCTGTAGAATTTCTCAACACAAAGCAAAAAATATTAACTCCAAACACTACTTAATTTTTTTTCTTAAAATTCTAAAATATGTCTTTATGATGGAGTTGATTCTTCTCTCAAGCTTCTAAAGCTTCACATGCTTGCTAATGTATAATCTCTGTTTTTCTTATTTGTGCATAAACTGTTGTAAATAATGAAAGCTGGAGTTGGAAATGGGCTTTCAAATTAAGTAAGTTCATTTACATAGAAGTCGTAAGAATTTACTGCTTACTGAAATGAAAAGAAAGGCTGGGTGGTTTTGAGAGTTACGTCTGTGAACCATTCAAGAAATATTTATCTAAAAATAAATAGTATCTGCAACACATTAGTGTTATCAACCGGGTACATAACCAGTGATTTAGTACTGTCTCTCTAGTTTGATTTTTACAGCCTTACCTTTTGCTATGCAACTGTTATTCCTCTCCTTATAATTTTTCTCACATGCACATCTGTATGAGCCCTTAATATTACTGCAGTGTTGGGAGCAGGCACCAAATACCATACACTCGTTGATATCTGTGGAGAAAAGAATGATAATTTATATACCTAGAGTTTAAAACACTTTTATTCGATATGTTCACAAGATCATAGAACAAAGCAGGTGAACAAAAGAAACTTGTAAGCACCAGTACATCTTGCAATAGTAAAAGGAAAGCCTTTGCAATTATCACTAATGTTATTTCCAGTGCAATCAACATATCTCAGAAAGATTTTTTTTTCAGAAAGATTTTTTTTTTAACATTATTTCCCCATCCTTCATATATCAATCTGCCACTAGAATCTGAGATCAACTTTGACAGTAAAAAACACCTGCTATACTTCTGTCCAGCATACCTGTCTCTGCTACAGTCAAAACTACATGATTATCCTCTACTGGAAAATCTCCTCTTAATACTGTTTTATTAAGAGCTAAACAATGAATTATATATGCACTTTGATAGTTCCACTGGAGTGATCTGAACTTCTGTAAATTACTGCTCACCAGTAAGAAAATGAATTCACAACCTATCCTCTGGGAAGTCAGATTTATCTTATTTTTTCAATCAACCCTGCCATTATAGCAACTGTGTCTTCTTGCTGATCAGTATGGCATTATATACATCAAGACTACATGTTCTAAGGGATTTTACTATCTGTTTGGTTTTTGTGGTTTTTTTTTTTCAATTTCAAATATTTTTTAATGCACCTTCATTATTTTAAGCACCTTAAAATATTCTCATATGCCAATTTAAACACTAATCCCAAATGCTCAGTTAAATAAACTACTAGACCTCAAATCACCCATTTACCCCTTGAATTATTTAATTGTCTGACTTGAACCTTTTGACATTCACAATGAATGTTAATCTTTGATAACCTCTCCAGGTAAAAAGTGTGAATCTACATCCTATAAATCCTTTTTTTTTTTTTAATTTCTGAATCCCATATCTATGGAACAACTTTTACTCTGGAAAAAAGTACATGATATGTATCTCCTCCTCCTGCACAGAAAATTGACTACACAGTTGACTTTTAATACTTTACAGCAAGGGATGATGGAAAATATCTGTACCTTCACATTGTCTATTCCTCCTGTTTCTCTGAAATCCAGGTTTACACTGACATAAAAGGGATGTTTTTGTCTGATTACAGTATGCATCATCTCCACAAGGATTCACATTATCTTCACATGTATATTCAGCAACACCTAAAAATAAACAAAGTGTCTAAATCTAATCCCTACTAGATTTGTTTTAGCTCTTAAAAATGAAACCTAAACAACAATTAATAAAAAATTGTTAAGAGTATCAGATACATTTTTAACAAATAAATGACACTACAGTTTTTAATCTAAATATGCATAAAAATTGACAATATGTAATTGAGATAATACATTTCACATCAAGGATCTAATACTACCTTTTTTTTTTTTTTTGCAAATATGAAGCAAAATACAATCAACCTATACTCAGATTTCACCAAGAACTTTTAACTACTCTAAAAACTCCTAGAGCTTGAATTGCTATAAAATTTGCCTTTCTCCTGCGACACAGAATTACCTCCTTTTTTTAACTAAAAGAAATAACTTTACATTAAACAAACTTTCTGCATTGTTGAGTAAGTTTTGAAACAGATGAATGTCTCAATTAATTGTCTCTTTTCTGCTACAATCACAAAACCAGACCTTTGTCAGCCAAACTCACTTATTTTGCAGTCTTGCTCATCTGAACCATCTCCACAGTCATCAAACCAGTCACACTGTAGCTCCATTGGAATACATTTCTTATCATTACAGGCAAACTCATCCTTTTTACATGGTCTTGCTTTGTATGTGATTTTATCTATATAATTACAAATTAATAAAAAAAAAATAAATGAGGATTTAGAAGTCTTAGATTATTTTAGGCACACACAAATGGGAATGACCACGAAGCACTAAGCAACTGGAAATTATTTCAAGCTTAATTTCTTTTAGTTTCAAATTCTGATCTACTAACCTCCAGTTAAGCTTTACTGAAGGACAAGCAGATCTCTGTAACAAAGTTTGCCTTCAAGTTGTTTTCTCTGATCTGAATGCCTTGAAAGGTAATATCACCTACCACAGTGATCTTCATCGGAGTTATCACCACAGTCATCGACCTCATTGCAAATCTGCTCAGGTCGCAGACAAACCCTGTTGTTTCTACATCTGAACGGCCTTGTTGGAGGGCAGGGAAAATTTACTGCATATTAAAGAAAAGAATCAGCCATTACCCAGCTGGTATTCACAAACCTTCTTTAATGTCTCCTTATGGAAAGCAATAAGCAGGCACAGGAAAAGGTTGTGCTTGACATATGTATTGTGCTTGATTTTGACTTCTGGTACCTCACAGGAGAGCACTTCAAGAGTGTTGCCAGTGTAAGTTCTTCATTTAGGGAATGAAATTAATTTTTTTTGTGATAAGGGTAATTTATACCTTTTTTTGAGGATCAGTAAATACAGCGGAATTGAAACAATTGCAAGGATGATCAATATTACACCGTAGATGTAACTTTTACCCTTCTGTGCATTTCCCACAAAAAAGATTAATTTTTCACAAGTATCATATCTAAAACTGCATGGAAAGCAATAACAGAAAACTATATCCTACACCTCAATGTCCTAAAAGTAAAATAGACAAAACCTAGAGAAGTGTCCCTATATATTTATGTATCTTGTATGTAATTCTTGCTTTATTACATGAAAAGTACTGAAAAATTTAATGTCATACCACACATTTCAGCAACTTCATCAGAGTTATCTCCACAGTCATCCTCACCGTCACAAACCCAAAAATGGAGTTTGCAGAGGGAATTATTGCACAAAAACTCATCAGCTCTACATATATTTCCCCCTGGAAAGATGAAAAGAAAAAAAAAAGGCAGGAAAACAGAAAGACAAAAGAAAATGTCAGCTTTTGATAAAACCAGTACAACCACTTATCACATACCATTTTCAGAGAATGATACATGTAGCATAGCTAAATATGCAGATCCCAAACGAATGAGTTAGAGAGGTAGAGAGAAATACTCATTTAAAATTCTCTTCCTTGACCATTCCTTCTCAGGACTGTTAGCTAGGAATTACCTGTTTCTAGTCTGACTAGAAAGGGCTGTTAAAAAGACACCAACAACTCACCAGGTGGACATGTTCCCCTTGCACTCAGCCAGATGTTTAAACTACCTGTCTGTAACTCCCTCCTCTCAGCAAAGCTACATCAGGAATTTGTGCCAACAGAGAATGGTGTAAACCAAAAGACAGAAATTTGGTCAAATGTGTGAGAGGCCACTTCAGTCCAGGTTTGTTTCATGTGAATGTCTGATCCTCCATCTATTTATACTCCCACACTCTGAGCCACACATAGAGAACAGTGATTGCAGTCCATTAGAACCTTTTTCTTCCGAGGAGCAAAAGGCTTGGCCAGGCTTGTGATATCCACATCCCCTATAAATGCTGTAATTAGGAAAGATCTGGCCATGTAAGCATGGAGCAGATAAGACTAGGTGACCTCTAACGGTATCTTCCTTTTTGTAACTTCTGAAAATTCTCATTAGGATATTTACCGAACACAGAAAGTAGCAAGAATAAATTCTTCCATGTAACATCAGTGTTGAGTGAACTCTGAATTATCTAACAAAAGGGAACGCAGGGCAAGGGAAAGTCTTTTAAGGTGGAGTGAGAAACTTTAAAAATTCATTCAAGCTGGATTCAGTTTTAATATGTGCAGCACTAAGAAGGAATTCCTTTCAGAATTAAGACTAAATTTTATCATCACCAATCAACAAAGTAATGAAAATTTCTTACAATTATCTTCCCATATAACACATTTTAATGGGAACTGTTTCTCAGTTTCCTGAGAGAAGCAGAGTGTAAAAGAAATAGAGCTGTGTACCTGCAGAAGAGGAAACAATTAAATTTTATGTGATAATGCCAAAACTCTCTCTGGCTTAGCTCAACACGTTACACCCACACTAAGAGCTAGATCGGGCTCCAGTGGCTTTTTACTTATTCATTCGGTGCCCTGTTCACACCTCATTAACACCAACAGAAGCCTTTCTTTTGCTATAAAGGTACAGAATGGTTGAATTTTTTTTTTCCCCAAAAAATTAATTTCCGTGAAATACCTGTAGCATAAGATGTTAGGAACTCTCACACTGTGTTACCAAATATAATTCACTCCCATTGCAAATATAAGTTATGAACATTAACAGAAATATCCTCTATTATTATCCAAGGAAAATATATAAAATTAAAGTACTTTTCATGATAAAAGACATGAATATAAATAATTCTCTGTGTAATCACAATATAACCATCATTCTATTTGTATAATAAGATAGAAGAGAGTTATTTTTATAAATATGCACAGTGGGCCACAGATAAATATTATGGATGTTATTTTAGAAAGTTGCAGAATAAAACTCCATTTGTGTTTGCTGTATTTCCAAGGATGAAAAAAATTAGTTATCAGTGAGATAAACTGGCATTTGTTTCATGTGATTGCTTGGGTTGTCATAATTCCTTTATAAAATAGATTTCTGCAACAGAATCATAATTGTGACATAAATACAAAGTATTATAGCAATAACCAACTAGGCAAGAGGGTTCTTATTGCATTATAAGCAATTTGCAGTTCACAGAAGCTCCATTATGCTATCCAAAGAATAATGTGGCTTCAGAGAAAATAAACGTGTTACTATTTACCTACACTTCATTGGCTTTTAAAGAGATACAGTTCAGATATTTAAAAAGCAGCTTTAAAATGGACTAGAAGGATTCTTTTAAACTTTGCTATCTGTCTCCTAGCATCTAAACATCTCTGGAATGTTCTTCCCATTTTCTGAATTTTCTGGTCTCTCTTTCAAACTCGTTTATACCCATAAGGTATCTTTTTTTTTTTTTTCCTAGTGGTAAGTATTGCTCAAAAGACTTAGAACAAAAAAAGGAAAGGGTATCTTACTCTCTTTGCTTCCTATGTGATTATTGTCACTTGTTGTACTCCATTAGGTTTTTGAAGCAAAAACACAGAACTACTCATTTTAAAGAAAAGGAAAGAAGAAAAACCTGGAAAAAAACCAACAATAAGAAAAAATGCGGAGTAAAATTGAGTTAAAAGAGTGAATCCAGCTCAGTGTTCAGGACTTCAGGAGCGAAGACTTTGTCCATTTAGGAATCTGCTTGGTAGAGTGCGGTGGGATAGAAGCCCTGGAGGAAAGAGGGGACCAAGAAAGCTGGTTGATATTAAAGGATCACCTCCTCCAAGCTCAGGAGTGATGCATCCCAACAAAAAGGAAGTCAGGCAGAAATGCCAGGAGGACTGAGTGCATGAAAAAGGAGCCCCTGGACAAATGCAAACACAAAAAGGAAGGTGAGGCCCTGGCACAGGTTGCCCAGAGAAGCTGTGGCTGCCCCATCCCTGGAAGTGTCCAAGACCAGGCTGGATGAAGCTTGGAGCAAACTGGGCTAGTTGAAGGTGTCCCTGCCCATGGCAGGGGGTTGGAACAAGATGAACTTTAAGGTCTCTTCCAATTCAAAGCATTCTATGATTCTGTGAAATAAATAGAAACCCAGGGTCTTAAGATTACTTATTTAGCAATTGATCATTATATTGCATGGCTTTGTAATTTATTGTGCATGGCTTTGTAATTTATTGTGCATGGCTTTGTATTTTATCGTTGCCTATAAAACTGTAAATTAACTTGATTTATTACTGATTTCCCTGATGAAAATGAATATGTTTCCAGTAACAACCCAACCTTTTGATCACTGGGGAAGGAAATACAAAGGAGGGATATGATGTGAGTCATAAACAATCTAAGTTTTGCTTCTTCCTGCAAATCACTTGTGAAGCTGCTGTATTGTCCTTGTTGAAAGAGGTCGCAGAGCTTTCCTTTGATCACTCAGAATGGTCAGAGTACCACTAACTTGCAATATGTGTTAATAAAAAGTCCAATAAAGTAAGTCTTTTAAAGAGAAGTGTCTCTTGCCTTGGTCACAGTTTTCTTCATCGCTGCCATCCACACAGTCATGGATCCCATCACAAAGCCATCTGACAGGGATACAATAGGCCTTATTTTTGCATCGAAACTGATCTTCTTTACATTCTGTTACACAATCCATCTGTGTGAAAACAGGTGTGAACTGCAGATTAATGAATGAGAACAGCACACTTAAGGCAAACCAAACAAGATTTCCCAGTGTTATTTTTCATTGCCCTACATATTTAGTACAATGAAGTTGTCCCTGACAATGCAACGTGAGTAATGGAAACAATTTACATCTCTGAAGTCAACTGCTCTACAAGAAACAACCCTGGGCATAGGGACAGTTAATGAACTGGTTCATAGTCGCACTGGTCAGGACTAGGAATCTCCAGAGTGGATTGTCTTCACCTGCACTGTGCAGCACTTGGCTCAGGCATCCTTCATATTATATTATTATATTCATATTATATTATACATAACTGGTACCTTTACGGTTATGAGAAATAACAACTATTTTTGGCGTGGTTTGTTTTTGTTTGTTTTTTTTTTCCCCTTGAAGTTATTTATGAAGGTGATGATTTTTTTATATAGATAACAGCGCAAGAGGTAGGAAGAGCAAACCCTGAAGGCCCCTGGAGGTTGAGATGCCTATTAGGGTTGTATTAGAAGAATCTAGAGCACAGAGGGAGCCAAATTTTGTCACAAATTTGGCCATGTTGCCAGTACAGAGTAGCCTCTGATGCAAACTCTTGCAGAACCATGCTTAAGTTTTGACTTAGGAAGAACAAATTTGTCTGCTCCAAAAGGTGGTCACAGAGCAAACAAACATAGCACAGTGTAAAGTCATGGGGTCATCCGACTGTTCAGTGGATACAATAAACCCATATTTGCCCTTTCAATTGACTTGAAACTTAAAACTGTTTAAAAAACCCCATCAGGATGAAAAAAAAAATCAAGAGGAATTTGTTCAGGTACCTCATCAGATCCATCAGCACAGTCGTACTCTCCATTGCACTTCAAGGATGCCGAAATACAGCCCCCACTGGCACACACGTACTCACTTGAAGAGCAGGTTGGAGATGCTGGTTACAAACACATATTTTAGCATTAAGAAAAAGACAATTTATAAATAATTTGGTTTATAATTTGAAGTTTTCCTCTGGCTAACATAGTGAGCAAACCTGTGTCTGTAGCTGAGCAGAGCTTTTCCCATCTTCTTTTTAAACTACAGTGAAATATTTGATACAGCTGAACTGTATAATGATAGTGAAAAGATGTTTGTGTTTTATCACTGAGAAATTTCTTTTCATGTTTTCCTTACACTTGGTAATAAAAAATAACTATACACATAGACATATTCGTAGAATTACTATAGTTTTCTTAGTGGGCTTTAGCTAAAATTATATGAGCACTTATAATTAAATAAGCCAAAATTTACAATAAACCATGGGCTTAGAAACTGTACATTATTACAGTTAAAATTAATAAATATTATTCAAATTTTTTTTTAAAATATAGGTGGATATTCTTGTCATACTTTAAACCAGGGGAGTTTTATCAGAGAGTTCTATTTTGTTGTACCCATCCAGACGAAGTTACAAAAATTTTAGGAAAATTCCTGCAAAAATAAACAGCTGTTATTTTCCAAGAGAGTAAAAAGGAAATAAAATAATAACAACAAAAAAATAATTTGTTAGAGAAAATAATTTTTCATAAGGACTAACAACCTTTGAATGAACACCACAAAGGGAAAAACCTCCCACAGACACTTCAGTAACATGCCAAGACTTACTGGTAATTTCAGAGCAAAATTTTATATGCTGAGTATATATTATCAAATTACTTTACAACATAGTTAAATACCATTCCCCCCAAAGATTCATATTGCATAGCTGTACATAAGTGGGGTTTTCAAAACACAAATGGAAAGTCACAATGATACACACTCAAAAGTTAAAGTATTTCAGATTTCTTTGTACTCCTCTCTACTTCCAGTGCCCAACAAATCATTATTTGCTGATTTATTTTCTTCTTTTACTGTGATTTATTCCCTCCTTCATTTTGCTTCTCAGCATTATTTAAATCAATACCTGGTACACAGTTTTTCTCGTCATCCCCAAGTTTGCAGTCTTCGTGACCGTCACATTTCCACTTGGCTGATATGCACTGACCATTGGAGCACTGGAACTGATCCCTCGAACAGCCTGTTTCACAATACCTCTGGTACAAAAGAAACAACCAATATACAAGATCAAGAGTTTAACATAAACACTGATGAATACACAGGTGGTAACAGAAGTTACAGCCTCTATTCCTACACAATATGAAATACAATAATGTCATGTGAAATTCAATATATTTGTGGATATGATTCCTGAAAGGTGGCTTGCACCCTCTAAGTGGCTGGGAAGCAACTGAGGTCCAGTACTGGCAAGAAAGAAGGGAAAGAAGAGAAAAGAAAGAACAGAAAACCAGCAGAGTATTATCCAGTGAGCTTCTGCTACAAACAATCTACTTTGTTGTCATAAAAAAAAAAACACAAACCAAATCATTGCTCTGCGTAGAAAGTACGGTTTGTCAACCAGGACACACAGCATTGCCAGGGTAGGAAGAAGTCCATATCATTGCTGGGACAAAAGGTTGTAGACTTCTGTTAAACTTGATTTTACTTGTATATTCACTCTTTAAAATAACTACTTCAATAGGTTTAGTTTTAATTTAGTAGCGATATTTGCAGTATGGATTCACGTGTAGAGTTCCCATTGCTGCTTTTTAAAATATTAGCATGTGTGAATCCATTCTCCATTCTCCATCAATATAAAACTATTAATTTTCCACGAAAACACATTTCCTGGAATGGCCTACCCAGAGAGGTGGTGGATTCACCATCCCCGGAGGTTTTTAAAAAGAGATTGGATGTGACCCTTAGTGCCATGATATAGTAATTGGAATTGGATCAGGGGTTGGACTTGATGATCTTGGAGGTCTTTTCCAACCCAATCTATTCTATGATTCTATGCCTACCTCATCTGAGCCATCTGCACAGTCATAGTCTCCATCACACCAGAATCTTGCTGAAACACAGTCTCCATTTGCACACAGAAAGTCTTTCAGAGTGCATGTTTGAGGCTCTGAATAAAGAAAAGAAAAAACCCTGTGTTTATCAGCATTTCCATAGTCTATACAGAAAACTCCCAACAATCAACCAATGATTATAACAGAGGTAAAACCACTAACTTGCAAAATTTAAGATTTTTTTTTTTTCCGGTGGAATTTTCTTCCATAACGATTTTAGACTAAATTTCATTTACATATAGCAAGAGAGTAATGCAAATACTTTCAGATCTACCAAAACTCTTTGGAGAATTATTGTGATACTGAGAAAAAACTAAACATCATTGAAAATCTGCTAAAAACACTAATATGTAGCATGCTGAAGAATGAACGCTTCTGAAGAATGAACACAAGATAACTGAAGTGGTAATAGGGAGAGTTTTCTCATGTATTTATTGTGGCATCAATTGCAGATTTTCTTTTTTTTTGTAATAAATTAGCATTATCTAAAACAAACAAAAAGACTTGTTCTTTGTTAATCTATTCCTGAGACTGGTAGGTGTCTGCAAAAGAAAAAAACCTTTGGTACACATCACTTTATCACATTTAAGTAGCACATGTGCCTTTGGCTGGCACTGACACCCAGCTGTTTTTAGAGAACTTACACAAGCCATTGTCTCTTGTACCAAGTCAGCTGATCCCTAAGCAACGTGAAGAATGTGAATTTACAGCACCATCCATTCAAAATGTACTCAACATGATGAGATGCTCCAGCTTATTTTACTTCAATATGCTCATTTCAAACATTTTCACTAAAGATTAAATAATTGCTACTTCTCATTGCATTTCGGGTACAAACTCATCCCAGGACAAAATTAACTAATTTGTTTTCTTGACAACTTGTAGCAGCAACAAAACAGCATTAGGAAGATTTTCTAGCAACAGTAATATTTTTACACTGATTGAATTAATATCTTTCTACAACATTATTATGTTTGCTTTGCTTCAATGTTTACAGTATATTATATTTTCTTTAATTACATTAAATAAAAAATTACTGGTGCTGCCTTAGCAGGAATGATAGTCATTACTGAAAAATTTTCCTTTGTAAGCTTCCTGAAAGTTGAAACATTGTTTTTGTTCCAATTTGTTTATTTTGATTTTTAAAAAAACTATAACTCCCCCCACTCAAACAGATATTACCTCAGAAGAATTGACAGTGTATGCTACTCTTCTAATTGCAAACTTGTTAGGGACCTGTACCTTCCTAACAACACTTACTTACTTCAGAAGGTTCAAATATAGTTAAAGAACAACAGATTGTAGGAGAAATGCAGTTATACAACAAAGTCATAAAGGGCACAATGATCTGCACGATATCACTAAGAACTTTTCAAACCCATATATGACATTTTTTAATAGGTATTCTGTTACACCTCTGATAACTCCACCAGGATAGTGAATTTCTTGCACGTGAACAAACTGTATAGAGAAATGTAAATACTTCAGATGAGTTTCTATAATTCAGTGAATTTTTTCTGCATTCTTGAGAAATAACTCATTTTCTGATATAATTGCCTGACAGTCCTTTGTATATTCATGTATGCTATCACAATGTGCAATGTAATATATTCTGTCAAATGCTTTTGAAGTTCTAATTTCAGATCTATTTGTTTCATTACACTTTATTCTATAAGATACATCTATTTCTAACAATTCAACTGTACCTTATACTTTACCAATGCTTCCAAGATTTTGAATTTTAAAATTGTGTCAGTCTACTCTTCATAATTTAAACAGTAGGATATGGGATTCAATAGCTAGAATTTAAGTATGTATTTGACAATCAAAGGTAAATTTAAAAACCCAGCATTTATTTTGATGCATTGCCTGTGTCTGCCATACATTACAATTGATTACGGATTTGTTTATCAGCAAGTTTAGAGAACAGTCAAGCAATGAACATATAACTTGGTTATTGATACAAAGTTGGAAAACCTAATAAACTTCAAAAACACCCCATAGATGACTGCTCCCTCATTACTTGAACTTTTTTTCATCACTTTGTACTATAATGATCTGATCTTCAAGGAAGAAGATCATTACTGCTGGGTGATACACATGGAAAATTCCAAATAAGATCCTCAACACTTCTTTTGCAAACAGCAATAATATTTTGTAGAAGTTTTTGTTTTTGTGGTTTGGGTTTTTTTTGTGTGTGTGTGTTTTTGTTTGTTTGTTTTTTTAATTTTCAAAAGATTGTTCAGTCATGCAGATTAACACCATGATAGGAAAACTACGACCCTTTATTTGATTTTCACACAAGAAAAAAGGAACATAAAATAATTTCTTGCTATTTGTAATATAGGAAACTGACACTAATAATAAATTCCTAAGTAAAATCTCCCACAAAGCTAAGAAAGCTTTTGTGTGTCAACCACCTCCAGGGTATAACAACAAAAGGCTCTGAGTGATTACTGAGCTACATGACATTTTCACTTTTATATGAAACACTTGCATATGAAAACTGCAGCACTATTGCTTGCAGTAACTCACATTTTCAAATGCAGGCAGTAATTACAAGGAAGACAAATCCACTCTAACATCTCAAGCAGAATGAGACACTCTATGGATACCACGTCTCCCACTGGAGAAAGGGGAAGACAGCATCACAATGCCTAATTTACTAAGCTTTCTAAATCATTACCTTGAAGGTGCTAAATATACATTCATGATATGCCATCAAGATTTTCTATAAACCAAGATATTAATTTCTTGGATTTCTAAGTAGAAGAACAAAAAGAACAGAAATTGTCAACTGAAAAGAAGGTATTTAATAACTATTTGTGGAATTTCTCTCCTGAAATATTTTATAAAGGCAATGATTATGACCTAGAAGTAGTAAGGATTTGACATTTCTTCCTGGGAACTAAATGTAAATTAATTTACCAAGAATGAGAGATTTATTAGGCCTTAAGGTTCCTAGTAGGTAGGAGAGAACTGGGCTAACTGACCGGAATAACCACATCTACTTCTTCATGTGATTAGGTATCACAGAAACAGACTTCTCATGACAGAAAACAAAGGAATCATCTCAGGAATATGATGTGCAGGTAATGTTTGACTCAACTTCATCGCTAACAAAGTTTATCACTTGATCACTGAGCAGCTTTTATGATTCTCATCTACAGCTAAGCAATGTGATATGCAACTAAAAGACAAAGGCAAAGCAATTGCAATATTTATTTTGAATTAATGAGATTATTAAAAGCCATATGTCAGGCATTTTTGCACAGGTGGTGCAGAATTACAGGTCTTTATAACAAGGAATAAAATTGGAGAATTTCATCAAGGGACATTTTCAATTGTGGTCAAGTGATTTCCAACAGATCAGAAGGTGTTGAATGAAAATATGCACGTGTATTCCATCAAAATTCACAAGTTTCCCCTTACACTTTGCTGAACTAACTCTGTTTCTCATAACGTGGACTAAGGTAAAAGTTACTTACTACAGTTTTCTTCATCAGAATTATCTCCACAATCATTCTGGCTGTCACATCTCCAGTGGTCTGGAATGCAGTTGTTGTTTTTGCACTGGAACTCATGAGGCCCACAGGTTTTTTTATCTGTAATTAAGGTGAATAATATTTACAGCATTGCAAACAAGGAGTCAAAATGGGAAAGACTTCTATTAAAGGCATGACAATATTGCTGGATACATTTAAGAAGGAGAGATCGTGTTATCATTTGAAACGTTACTTTCAGGAATAATTTCTTTCTCATTACACATTCTTTAAGTTTCTATTTATTTATACCAAAATACATATGCTCTCAAATTTGATAAAATTAAAATATGCACTGTATAACCTGTTATTTACAGTTAAAAATACAAACTTCAGAAGGGATGACAAATTAGTTCAAAGAGAGGTAATTATTGCACTGAATCTCAAAAACTCCATTAACTTTTCCTTGAATTTCTCTGTAAGATTGCTTTATAAAAGATCAGATCACAGTAAACCACAAGAATATTGATTTGAAAAATGTACAAAACGTGTATTTCTCAAAAGTTATTCTTGCATATAATAATTTAAGACTGATCATACCTGACAGAAAACTTTCCACTTTGGTTTACATGTTCACTTGCTGATGTACAGGATTGAAATTGTACTCATACAAGGTAAAACATTACAAAGCCTACACTGCTAAACTGAGCATAATTTTCTTCAGGATGTAAATTTTCAATGCAGAGAAGCATTGGAAGCAAAGTCTCCTGGAGATACAGGAACATCCTGAACTCCTCCAGGAGGAAGGAGCTGCCTCTGTGTTTTTTGTGAGTAATTCTTGAATAATTTGTTCAACTTCTAAGGACTGAGATGAAATGAAGTAAATTAAAAAGTTATCAGTGACATTTTTGCTGGAAAAAAAAAAAAAACCAGTTTGCTTTGTAGAAGCCTCAATGACATATTTAAAATTACATGTCACTGTGATATTTCAATAGAAATTTTTTAAATTTCCGTTCAGCTGTGTCACAGCGTGTCAGTTCAGCTCCATACTGCTCTCATGGCAACTCAGTGAGTTCCAAAAACTGACAGAATTAAAGGGGACTGAAACAGCAGCTTAAATCAACCTACTTTTTCTGCTTGTGAAATGGAAAGCATGACAAATTAGAAGGATTAGAATTGATATCATGAACCAAACTGTTGTTTTTATTCTGTTGTTCTAGGTGTGATTCTGGAATTACAGTGATAAATCAAAACTACATCTGAATATCAAGAAGGTGGAGGTAAATGGTGTTGCAGCTCAGTTGTGTACAGTCAAAAATCTGGTCGTTACAACACTGCCTTTTGTGTTTGCTCCTTATTCTCTGCCAATATGATGATTGTAAGACGTTTTCTCCCAAAATATTTTTTCCTATGATGTTTCTCAAGGTTACAGTCTATGATATTTTGATCACAGTTTTTCAAAAACTTGTGCTGGCAAGCAACTAAAAATATTTAATATTACAAAACAAAAAAGTGCCTTCAAATGTATGACAGACTTGTTTTTGTCTCAGTTGCTCTACAAAAGATAAAGTTACAAACCCACAATCCATCCTGTATTTATTAAAGTACTTCTAGTAAAGTCTACAGTCTCCCAATAATATGTTTGTCCACAAAATGTGTTTGAAATACTAATGACAGGTATTATCACAGTACCATATAAATATTCTATTTATCCTTCCAGATTCAATAGAAATACCAAGATCTAATCAGTAATACACAGAATACAAAGATGACACCCCTTCATTTCAGTTACCTGCTAGAACGAAGAGAACATATAATATATATTTTCTTACTCTTCAAAAGGAATTATCTAGTTCTCAAGGATGCTAAATCCAGTTTCTAGCATTGCCTCTTTACACATGTGAAAAATGGTTATATTTTTTTTAATTTATCCAACTGTAGCTTAACCCTATGATTAGGATTTGAATATTAATCTTTCCCTTCTTATTATATTTCTACCAAACACAAAGGAATATTTAATTATACTTTTAATACAAAATATTTTTTGTGTTTGTAAGGTTCTCTCCTCTTCACAAATCTGAAAGCTTTATTCTTCCTCTGATCTCTTATAGCAGCTTACAATTGACATTGTATTACAAATCAGATTTCCTTCACATTAATGAAAACTAAGGAAAATGCTGGGCTACGAGAGATAGGATATAATAAAAAGAAAGAGAAAGATTTGGGTAAGTTGGATAACAATTATTTCATCTTTAAGAATGATGGATTGACTCAACTCAGAGGAAAGAGTGCAAGACCTTAATTTTTTTGAATTGTGGAACAATTCAAAGCACACATGGGCCCACATACATTTTTTCACTGCTGTCTTCAGCTCTAAATTGCTTCCTCTTTTTTGATAAAATGTGACCTTAAAATGTGAAAGTTCAGATAAGAGTGGTACAAAGGCAAAGAATTACATATTGATTACTCAGTTTTCACATTTCTCTCTTCAAATTATTATTAAGAGATCCACTGATGTACTGTAACAGGCAAAGGTCCTTCTTCAGAAATTTGTGTGATCACCTGATGTAGCTGCTGGTTGGTTGGGGTTCATCTTTTTGTTGAGGTTCATCTTTAGTGTATACTGAACTAGGATTTTACTTTAAAAATAATTCTAACTGAGTATGAAGAAGACAGGATGAAGGCTTAAATGGGAAAAATAAAAAACAAGCCTGAAAGAAAACACATGCACCCTAAAAACATTTTGATTCAAATATCAACCCCTACAAACGAAAACACTATTTTGCCACTAACTGCACTACATTGCTATTTGGGGATTTTAATTCCGTGTATTTTTATGTTTGTGAATTTGTGTGTGTGTGTGCCTGAGAGGGACAAAATCCAAAATGAAAATTCCCTTTGATTTGCTGTTCTGGAGCGTGGTGGGCTGTCACCGATGCTGGACATAGGAAATTATAAGCTTGCCAAAGGAAGTTTAAGTTCATATAATGCATCCTTCAAATTTCTCAAGGAACACATTCTTCATTATCAGGAAAAAAGCCTACTTTGATTTCTAATGCTAAAAATAAAATTAATATAAAATTAATATTAAAAAAGTGAGGAAGTAGAAAGCAGTCATATTAATGTTGACACATCATGCTAATAAAAACCTGAAATACACATAACCTTTAAAGCAAATTATAATCACTTTTCAAGACCACACACAGATTTCATCAGATTTTACCTGAAATGGTCCATATTTGACGTAAAATACTAAAGTTGAGAGCAAGGATTAGCATAATCAAATGGCTTTCTCTAATTGCCTGGACAGTAATCACAAATTAACTTTGTGATTTTTACCAAAAAAACACCATACACTCATTAATAAACACATATTTCCCAATTCTATTTCAACTGTCTGAGTTGGAAAGTAACAACGGAAAACT
This sequence comes from Empidonax traillii, assembly GCF_003031625.1. Taxonomy (NCBI): domain Eukaryota; kingdom Metazoa; phylum Chordata; class Aves; order Passeriformes; family Tyrannidae; genus Empidonax; species Empidonax traillii. Next base: position 896,655 of record NW_020955895.1, on the reverse strand, counting down.
ACATACATTTACACTACTTCTAGCAAATTTACTCAACATCTTCAACAACACACAGCAGCAGATGTTGACTAAGCAAAATACACATGGCTATGCAGCACTCCAGCAAAAAAACCCTACCCTTAATACAAGTTGTGCCTTGTAAGCATTTTAAAAATGAACCCTAAACAATAACAAGCTAGTATTACATCAACATATGGAGATCTTTTTTATACTCAGCTTGTAGCTTTAGAATTTAATTCTACCATATTTTGTTCACAGAAATAACAATTTTTAACTAAAAAAAAAAAAATGCTCAAGACCAAACTGTTGAAACTACTACCATAATAAGATCATTTAAACTTATTTCAAATTCTAAAAATATGGAAAACTTAAAAATGTGATTAAACCACCCTATTCTTCTTAAGGTTTAGCTGTTCTATGTGTACACAACTGTGTGTGGCACAAAAATTGTGAATATAAATAAATTCCTCTGTCTCTTTCAACAGAAAAACTAAGAGCAGTATATGCAGTTGGGAGATTAAAAATAAAAGTGTAGGTGTTTTTTCAGGGAGATGTGTGATTAAGCTGTGGAACACTTTGCTACAGTATGTTGTGAAAGCTTTACAAAGGTAAAAAGAGAATTAAACCCATGAAGGTTTTGTCCATGCAGAGACATATATGACTCACGATATCTCTGATTCTCAAATTATTAGAGCCTGGAAGAGTATCCCAGGGAAGTTTCACTACTGGTTTGCTTTGCTATTATAAATACAAATTTTCCTGTTCAGCATTAGTGTTATTTTTATTCCGTACTTTTAAGTTTCATGTCTTGAAGATATTATTAGATGAATTATTTTGAAACTGTGTTGTATGAGTTGGTCTTGGATGGGTAAATCAGAATATGAATCCACAGTCTGGAAGCTTGGAAAGTTGTCAATAGAGGAAAAAAACCAGCTTGTTGGAGATGAAGATGATGTGGAACAGGGCAGGAGAAAGCAGCTATGAAGGGGATCAGAAGATGAGAAGTCCAGGGTTGGTTCTATGATATCCCAGAAGAGGATATAAAGTGTCTCTATGGCAAAGGTTCATCTCCTTTGCATCCACTGTTTCCTCAAGCCTAATTGATTTCTTGGATTGTAACTTCTCCACGGTTGACAGGATTTAGTTTCCCCATCTTGGCAATTCAAATGATGGTCCTGGATTTTCAGTGCTGAGGAAGAGTTCCATTTTCCAGGCATATTTGCTGCCTCCAACATTTTCATGTATGTGCTGTTGTCAATTGCTTGAAAGATATCCATGGAAAATTGGCTGTTCCTCAGTGCCTTGTCCTTGACTACAGCCTGCAGTTCTGATACTCTGTTGTTCCAGAGATAGCATAAACCTGTCCAGACTCATGTGTTCCATCAAACCATTCACTGATGTGTGGATGAGTAATGGGGAGATACTGGTATGACCCATAACATTTGTCTTGTTCTGTCCCACCTCAGAACACTTTTCTACATTTTCCTTTGTAGACCTGTCTTGAAAATTTCGCAAGTTTTTCTGTTCATGATTAGTGTGTGACTTGCATTGACATCCATATTCGGTGATTTTCTAGTAATACTAGTCCACTCATTCTGCCTCTGATTATCTGCAATCCATTTCCCAGGTAGATATTTAAATTTATTATTTTCTCTAATTTACAACAAAAAGAGTTGACTCAGTACTTTCAAATGATGCAAGCAACGAGTAAGAACAACAACTACTACTACTACTAATATAAAGTGTGATCTCTTTTTTTCCCCAAGTGATAGTTAATTGTTACTATACCTCAGTGGGTTAGAACACTGTGGTTCTGGATGTTGTGTAAAATCTGACATAAACCAGGGCTTTGTTTGGTAATGGTACAATCCTAACCTTGATCTTCTCTGCAGAGGATCTGCTTCCACAAACTATCACATTTTAGTAAAGAAGTTCCATAAGTGTCACAGGTTCTTGGAGAAGTCCTGTGGGAATGTAAAGCTTTGGGGAGTGGTGTATTAAGGCACCTAACACCCTGGAGCTCACACAGTAAAACAAAAGTTGGTCATGTCAAGTTGGAATCTGCTCTGGACCCTTCTATACAGCCAGTTTTAACTAACAGGCTTTTCAAATAATATTCAAATTATATTTTCACTATTTATTATCTTCAGCATCAACAAAGAATACAGACTGAACTGACAGAAACTGGATATCACTGTGAGAAAAATAAAGACTGTCATTATATCCTATGAAAGTCACAATATTCTATATTATTTTTAAAAAAATTCAAGCAACAGTAACATATTCAAAACCACTGGCATACTCACCACAGTTGGCTTCATCTGATCCATCAGCACAATCTGGGTCTTCATCACATACCCATAGTTTGGAAATGCAGTGCTTTGTTGTTTTACACTGGAAATGGTCTGGAGAACAACTGTTTTCAGCTTCAAATGAAAGAATTCCAAATCAAAACTAGAAATATCCACTAATATTCAAAATACTTGTTTTAAAGAAAAAAATATAAAGAATTCAAAATTCAGAAATTAAATACCTCTAGCATAATTTATTCAACATCTATAAGAAAACAGCATTCAGGTTCATAGTGTTTATAATTTTGTCATTTTTATATATTTTATTATCTGTAAGAGTAAGGTAAGACAAATATAATGAAGTATGTATTGTGATATTCTTTTAACAGTAAATATACTTAGCATTGATACAATCAAACCACTTTAGCAAAAATCAGATAAGACTTCTTTTTTTCCAACTTCATAAAAGGCCAGTTGTCAATTCTGTAAGTCGATTTTAAAGGCTAAGGCAGCTCAGGATGCCTTGATCGAAAAAGGAATCAAAATTATGTAAAATTTTGGTGAAATTCTGTGCTCTCTGGTAAACTGGGTAAATGGTGAGAAAAGTGTGACAAATATTTCACTTTATCAGTTTAGCAGAACGATTTTTAGCAAGATAAAGATTCAAAGATGCAGCTGACTTCAACTGATTTTTTAAGGAAGCTCTAAGTTAAAGCAGCATTAACCTTAGAACAGATATTTGTTAACAGGAAAGATCCTGGGTGCACTCATGTGATTGTAGATGGACTCTTTAACAAGCACATACATCAGATCTTACTATATCTTAAACTTTTGTAACTGAGAATACAGAAGCAAGATGAATAAAGGACATCTTCCCAGACTGGACTGCGAGTAAGCTCTTTGTGACCAGATGCATAAGGATTTCTTTAGAAAAAAGCCTATGTGTGAGAATCTCAAAATCATTCTAAGCTGATCTGAATGTAGGTAGAAAGCAGGATCTAAATCTTAATAATGTTCTCCCACACGAATGTTTGTCTCACTTTTACCTAAGGAACTCTGTAAGTTCTTTAACAAACTTTCCTGTCCCGTTGAAAAGCAATCTGTTCCCTGATGCAATTATTCTTGTTTCATGTGTTTGGCAAGATGAAAGTTTTAGGTATGCTAGAAGTTGGTGTATTATTTCCTTCAGTGTCACATTTCCATAAAATTGGATAAGTTCCTAACTATACTTTGAACAAATAATTTTAATTCTCATCTAGTACACCTTAGCAGGACATTTCAAATTCCTTTACAAGGAAGATCTCATAATTACCTCTGTTTTACTTATGGAAAGCCTTCAGTATCAAATGTGACTTTTTAAAGTCAACTGATAAATAAAAAAAAAAAAAAAACCCAGAGGCAGAGCTGAAAATAAGGTGTGTATTTTATGGATCCTAGTCTGGTGAAATCAGAACAAATGAGATAGTCTCATCTGTTACTTATTTTCTGAAAGGAGCCCAAGTGTTATGAACTCTGTGGTAAACCTACTTAAAACCTCCCTTTTTTGTAATCTCCCCAAAGGCACTTGGAGATTTTTCAGAAGCCACAAGCAAGGTTTTATTAAAAAAACTTAGTACACTTAACTTTCTTAAGAGAGAAGATAATAAAGTCGAGGAAAGACACAACAAAAATAAAAAAAACGTATATGATTAATCTCCCCTGCTACCCACTGTGTATTTGCAGGTGGGTTGATGGCTGAGTTTCAGACAGCTCAAAAGCTTGCTCTGTGTCACAGCAGACTGTCCTGTTCTTATTAATCCCCAGGATGTTACCAACTCAGTCACTGCTGATCCTGGCCATGACCACCCCAGAGTTCCTGAGCACTGCTGTGCTGCAGACTCTGCTGCTCTGATTTAACTTCTGCCAGCTACACCCCAAGGTTTTGGGAACCATCCATATACCATGTGCAGTTCTTTCCAAGATAAAAATCAATCTCTCCAACGTTTCACAGGAGTTTATCTGATGCCACTTAACCAGTTTTTAAAGAAAATGCAAACCAACATATAATATTATCTGTAAGAGGCTACATCTCTCCTGAGCTGTCTGGAAGACAGACATTAAACATGACCATCAACAAAGCCTTTATATCCTTAGCAACCTGTCCCTTGGTTAAGGAGATGTTCTTTGCAGAAATGCAGCCCATGCAAACCTTGAGAAAGCTAATTCAGAATAAGTAGCTTAAATCAGCAGTAGAACTGAGTAATGAACTGAGCGAAAGAAGCAGCTATATTTCAAGACAGCCCCATCATCTTAATTACCAAATGATCAAAGACACAAGCTATTCAATAGATTCCATTTTAAACCTGAAAGCATTTTCTCTACCTATATGTAAAAAATATGGAGCGAAAATTAACTTGTGAAAAGTTGTATTAAAAGCTGAGCAAGTGCAAATCCAGTTACGTGGGCAAATTAATGAAGAAGTTCCCAGGGGATAGGGAACAGAAAAGGTAAAAAACTTAATCAAAGGGAAAGGATGTAGAAGGAACTATGGATCTACAGTTTTTCCAACAAAAGATGTTGAAAATTATCTTTTTCCATGGAAATGCATTGCTGCAAGGCATGGCAGATGAAAGGCTCAAAAGGATGAGTCATTTGCGAGGTGGTTAAGAGTAAAACAGATGTTTCAGCCTAAGTCAAAACCCCAATTAAATGCCTGAAATTGTTTATACCCCCCTCCTCTTCTTTGCAATGTCTTTACAAATCTGACGTTTGTTTTCATGTTCTAAAATTATTTTCTATAGAGGATATTTACAGTATTTTATATATTTTATTCCAGTTCCTTGTTTAAAACCAGCTACTTACGACAGTCTCTTTCATCTTCTTCATCACCACAGTCATCCTGTCCATTGCATCTCAGGTTTATTGGAATGCACTTCTGAGTTTTTGTGCACTTGAACTGACCTGACAGACACACATGTGTGTCTGCAAATTAAAAGAAAAACAAGTTAAAAAAAATATAAAAGTTAAAGATTAAAAGGTTCAAAACTTAAAAGGCAAATTAAAAAAAAAAACAAACTGTTTCTCGACAGAGTGGAAAACATAGCATTTAAACCAGGGTAGCCTACAATGCATATCATCACCTACCACAGTTCAGTTCATCAGAATTGTCCCCACAGTCATTCTCTCCATCACAGATAAAGGCGGGAAGGGCACAAAGTCCAGTTCCACACTGAAAACGTCCTGGCTGACATCGAAATTCAGCTGAGAAAAAAGGAAACTGCTTATGAATACTTTCAGAGGGATGAGTAAAGCATCAATAGTGCTGTTCTGCCTCTATGAACTAATCAAAAGAACCTTTAAACTTTCATATTTGCTCATATAATCTCAATCTGAGTATATATTAGTGACTTATATAGTGACAATATTATTGTTTTTAAGATACTCACTATCCCAACTCTAATTCTATTTCCCAAGAAAGGCCTAACACTTCTCCTGGTTGTTGTCATTTGAATCAATGAGCAATTGTGAACCTCTGCAGCAATATTTTTTATAAACAAAGTATAGCTCAAAATGGAATCTTATGTAGAATGTTAATAAGCTGAAGTTTGCTTCAGAGGCCTCTGTAGCAGGAAAAGAGAATTATAAAATTGTAAAAACAGGGGTGAGGGATTTCAATACAAAAAAATCAAATTAACTGTTAATTAATTGGAAGATTGTAGAATACATAGTAGAGCATGTTTTAGATAAGCTTAAGGGAACAAGTGAAAACTTACTCAGAAAACTGCAGTAAATAGTACTAATATGTATCTAAACTTCTAAAATTGGAATGAAACACAAGCAAACGAGGTTAGAATTCCAAGTTGTTATTACCTACAAAAATAAACCCAGTAGAATTTGGTATTTATATAAGAAATTCTGCAACCTCAGAACACAGCTAGGAAATAAAAATCTTTAGCAAAACCTAAACTGAGATTAGCTCAGTTGGTTAGAGCATGGTGATAATAATACCAAAGTTGTGGGTTTGATCCCTGTATGGGCCATTTACTTACAAGTTGGACTCGATACTTCTTGTGAGTCCCTTCCAACTCAGAATATTCTGTGGTTTACTTGTCACTGGGATTAAGTAAAGGTTTAAAAGAGAAAAACGACGTGTGATTTTCCGAAGAATTTGAAAGACTCTGTATACGTGAGTTAGTGATAACCTTTTACAGGCTGACAAAGAAGAGCCTGGGCCCTTTTTAATTTTGACAGAAACCAAGGAACAGAAAACACTGCTGGTAAACAGCAGTGTTCAAAAATAATCCTCTTCCTAACATCTATAATGCATTATCTTTGATTTGGCCCCTGCTGATAAAACTGGGCTCCAAATTCAGGATGCACTTACGGCATTCCGGGGGCTCGTCGGAGCCATCCCCACAGTCATCCACAGTGTCACACTTCCACCAGAACGGGATGCACTTATCAGTTTTGCAACGGAACTGCAAGAGGAAGGAGAGGAGGGAAAAAAAGGCTTACATACGAACATTTATTTATTTACTTATAAATAGAAATTGTAATTTATGAAAATTAGATTCACTGCGCTTAAGTCCCTGGTCCATTAATGAATTCTGGCTGTTAACTTTACAAAACTGTATTTTAAATGGTCTTTTCTTGGAGGTGTTTTGCACTGAAGATTCCACTAATACAAGTAACTGTAGTTTCAGTGATGCTTCCACACTGCCTTACAATGCCCCAATAGAAACCACTCACTGCATTTTGTTGCACTTTATGTTTTCTTCCTTTAAGATCTTATTCAAAGCAAGCACTTCAGTTCTCAGTTGTTGTAGATTGCTGAAACAGACAGTATCATTTTTCCAGATAAACCCAAACACCCACAGTTACAAAAAGGCCTTAACATGCAGCATTGTGTATGGTATTGCTTGTATTGTTTGAATTAAATAAGCAAACCAGATATCAGGCCTTCCAGACTTTCAAAAAGATAGAATATCTCTAGAAAAAAAAAAAAAAAAAAAAAGAAAAATCCTTTGTAAGACTCTGGCAGTGCCTTTATTCTGTACTCAAGTGACACTGTACCTTCGTTCTGACTGAAATTGGAATGTAAACAAAACCAAGAGTAGAAATTACTTGATAAAACTTCTAGGGCTAAACCTAAAATCTGAGTGGCTGATGCTTGGGAGAAAAACCTGAGAAGATTATCAGAAACTTCTAAGATATGTTGGTTTTCCTACCTGGTGTCTGAAAGGAAGGAAACCAACAGGTTTAAAAGTGCAAGACATCTCAGTTTCTGTGACTCAGCAGTATTTTTTCCAGTTTCTTCACATTTAAAAAATAATTGATTATTCAATAAATCCGTATTTAAAAGGCACATTATCTTCAGTGCATTGGGTCAGTTTAATCCTTTCTGCCAAGAAAAATTAGGGTTTCAAGGGCATTTATGTAGTAGGACCTCTAGTTGGAGCTACAGCATTCTTGTACCACCTTGAGGGACGTGTCCTGTAACAGGCTGGGTTGAAAGGCAGCTGTTTTAAACTATAAACTGCCCAGCACAGGTTACACAGCTCAGGGGAGCTTCAGTAGAAAGGGGACAACAAATGTAGGGGACAAACAGAAACTCAAACAATTCTCATTCTTAGTATTTTTTGCTTTCTAGCACAGTCTTCCTGATGCTTCATTGGTTTAAGGTGCCAGCCTTGCTCTGCTCACCACAGTGGACTTCAGGCTGTTAAAATGACATTATGAAGTTATTTCCAGGAAATGAGTACTAGCTCTTAGATGCTGTTATATGAAAATACTTGCATTCCCTTCCAAACTGAGGAGCCAGATATCCTGTAAAATCAGGGAGAAGAGTCACATGGGACTCAAATGGTTGGAGTTTTGGTGTTCTAGAGTCTGATGTGGTTTGCATTAAACAATTTCTCATGTCAGATAGCCATCACAGGATGGTCTGTAGATGTGCAAGACCAGTGTAGTGACCATCCAACTCCTTTTCATCAGAAACAACTAACAGTGGTTATATTGTCATGAGCAATTACATCATAAGACCAGCTCTGATTTGACATCATCATCTGAAAATCTTATGGAGCAAAATGTATTTTCGCTTCTGAACTCTATATCTTATGCCATCAGACTGATGAATTATCAAACAGTAAAAGATTTCAAAAGTGCAAGAAAATGACAAATAATGCACAGTGTAAACTGTCTGTCTGGAGCTGCTGCTTCTATTTAACTCTGCTCTCCGTCCTGTGGAATCCACAAGTGATAAAATATTGCTCCTGAAGGATCCAAGATGTGATGCAATTCTTCAATTCAGATGACCAATGAATTATTTAGACAGGAATAGAGCCATTCAATCAAATGTTCGCAAATAAATTCACTGTGGAATAAGCTTCCAGTGTCATTTAAAGAAAATATATTAAAAAAAAAAAAGAGTGACTTGTCTTTTAACCAAAAAAATTTAAGAAGCTAAATACAAGAGAAAAATAGGTAAGAAACTCCTTATTTTCAAGTGTCTTACACCTTTTTCCCTCCTGCTCATTTCTTAATGGGAAGTAACAAAAAGACAATATTAACAGAAAAGATACCATGAACATCATAAAATCACACCACCATAAGGCAAAAGGAGAAGAAAGCAGGGAGGTTTCATAAATAACAATATTACTCGAATTAAATGGTGCATCATTTATTAAGATGAACACCATTCCCCAAAAAAATACAAGTAAAACTCTTTCCTTAATGATGAAAATCATTATCATACATCATGATGTAGAAGAGTGTAAGAGGTCAGTAGCTTACATCTAATGAAAGTGAACTACTGGAAAAGTAGATTACTAAAATATTTTAAAGACCATGTGTCAACCAATTAATTATCTGGGTAGAATAGCCCAAAGGCTTCTATCAAAGTGATTCTCTTATAAGAAATCAATTAGTTTTACTTATCTACCCTATATTTTGAGAAAAAAGGCATAAATATTTATTTCAAGTACTGGGGAATACACTTCATGAAATTGATGCAATTGCTATTTAATTATATATTTCACCATTCCCATTTTATCTACTAGTTTGTTTTAAATGCAAATCTATAATTTGCCTATGTAGCTATGTTACCTATTAAACTGGACTGAGCTTGTTATCTTTCATTAATATCATTAATATCAAGTTCACTCAGGCATGGATCCTCCGAAATCGTTGTTATATACACTTTGTATTTTTATATTCCATACAAATGTTTCCTTCAAGGCAATTTTTATGGGTTTAGCAGCTGTATTTGTTCTAGTGACTGGTAGAAACATCGATGTTCGAAAGCCAACAAGTTCTGCGTTCTCTGGAAAAAGAGGCATTTGCAAGTCTATTTTCCCCTAACAGCCTTGAAGACAAAGTTCTTTAAGTTCACCCAGCCTTCAGCTGCTTTGAGTGATACTTCCACATTTCATGGCCACCAGCATTGATTATTTCAAAACAAGGGTAATGACCGCAAAATACAACCCCTGCTCCCCTTGTCCCCCTCTCCCCACGCACCTGACTGGCCGTGCAGTTCGACAGACACGTCTTGTTATCAGCAGCCAGGTAGAAGTTGGTGGGACAGGCACACGTGTACATCTTGTCGGGGGCCAGAAGGCACAAGTGACTGCAACCACCATTGTTTAGTGTACACACGTGTTTAGACACTGTGGACAGAGTAGGAAAATAATATCAGAGCCCATTATTTCAGTGCACCCCAGGGTATCTGCTTTATAGAGGAAGAAAGATGTAGTACCCATGCTATCTTTACAATGGAATGTCTCAAATCAAAAACCCATAGAGGGAAACTCTTCCTTTTGCCTTTAAGCTATTCTCTGTTGCATGCAAAAATTATATTATTAAATGGGTGTAGGTTCAACACTGAACGAATGAGAGGACAAAAAAAAGCAACTTTTTTTTTTAAATTTTTTTTTTTTTTAATAATGTGAGAAAAAATTAGCTTATCTAGGTCAAGTGCCAAGTTGTATTCAGTTACAATTCAAATAAGGGACATCAGGAAATCAGACATACCACCCACATTGTCTAACATTCCCTCAGTCTAACAAGTTTCTAAACAGCAATATGCTGTTAGAATATATATTGCATTATTAACACTATCTTGCTTTTCAAAGTATAAGGTTAAAAGTTCTTGTCACTCCATGTTCCCCTCTTAAAACCTGGTAGCTTGTACTATAACGCAACTAAACAGTTCTGTACTTCCAGTCAGTACTTGGGTCAGCTTGTAAGCACCCAAATTGCTATCTCACCACTGAACAAGATATATCACTTGAATTTAATATTAGATATGCTTACAACATAATCACAGATTTTATTTTAAAAATGTTAATTTGAAGACTTCCACGATTTGAAACAAAACAGAAATAAAAACAATCGCTGCACATAAACAAGCTTCCACTACTCAGCACCTGGCTACTGAGTTAAATACAACAATGCGCTGTTTGGAAAGCAAAGACAGAATAATTACCGTCAGGTTGCCTGTAAGAATGATACACCTGGATGTCTGTTATGGTGTGCCATGAGTTAATCAGTGACAGCCTGTCCGATCCAGAGGTTTTGTGGGCACGGCTGAGCGATTTGGTTTTCCCGTCTGTCCAGTAGATGTAGTCTTCAAACAACGTTAGTGCAATCACCCCTGGAATATCTTGATTAGGGACTAGAAGAAGAGGTGCTAACATTAATGTTCACTCTTGGAAGGCTGCCAGTTAAAATATTCCATACTGCATGGGCTGACAGATACAACTGCTGTATAATGTCTTGAGAATTATTGTCATGACAATACACCAAGCCCAGAGGGTTCTTTGTTGCCAGTTACAATAAAGATGGTTGGAGCACAAACTCTGCTTGCTTGGAATTACTTGGCCCAGTCAGCGTTTAAGGAAATGAAAGCATTTCAGTTAACAAAAATCACCACCAGATCTTAAACTAAAAGACATGTTAAACTTTCAAGAAATACACAACATAATATTTGCATAAGCCAATATCAATTTGCACTTTTAGTGGAGTAAAAGTTATTATAAAACATCCAAAACATAACATTTACCTTTCCTGATGCTCTAACACCCTTTAAGATAATTCATAGTGTTTTATTTCATCAAAATATACTGACAAAATTGTCAGGAAAACTAAAATTTCCACTAAAATAAACATAGTAGTAAGAGGGCTTATTGTTTATTCCTAACTTCACTAGCCATGCAATTTTTAAAAAATTACACAAATTCATGCTGATAGTCCATTGTTACAGTATCACAAAATTATAACCCCAGACCACTGAAAAAATTATGGAAGGACAAAAGGTAGAAAAAGTTTTGGAGCATCCTTCATCCTGCTGTATACTCTTTAATCTTGAACTATTTATTCTTGGTAACAGTAATTGAGCTCCACCTTTTTTTTCTTTCAACATATATAGCTGTAATCATAAATGCCACAGAAGAATGCCTGATCACAACAATTAATTTTTAAATTATAACCTTTTGTTGCTGAGCCACTCTAATTACTGATAGAGATGAAAAGGCAAAGAGCAGATGACTGTTACTTTTAAGCACCACATCCTTTATACCTTTACCTTGTTTTCTTCATATTTTTACCTGGAAAGTGATTAAATAGAGTTGGCCAATCTCAAATTCCAGTTGGAATATTTCATAGCTCACTGAAACCTGATGACAAACACCGAGGATATGGAATGACAACTAAGCAAATTCAATTTCATATCCAATAGTTGTCCCAGTAGTGAACTCCAGTGTAGGGTATGTTGCCTTCTGGTCAAGGGGACCTTGCCTCTTAGACCTGAAATTGTTTTCCCTTCTTAATTACCTCCATGTACCACAGCTCTCATACAGAAATTACAATACGATATTCTTTGAAAGAGTTTCATAACATTTCTGAGAAATCAGTCAAAGGGTAATGAAATTATTTTTGGCACTCAATACGTAGGCAACTTTCCCATGGCTCCTCACACATGACAGTACCCTCCAAAAAAGCTTGTATAATTTGTTATTCGTAGAATCCCATTGTGAAAAGTTTCCAACGAGAAATAACAAATGAGGCTGATAGAGAAGCAGGCAGGAACAGCAGAAAGAGAAACTGCTACTCCGAGGGAAACCCTCAACTAATTATTTTATTTTTGCTTGAGTTCTGGAAAAATATTTGTTCTTATAAATTATGAGCCTTATGAGAAGATTGATGAGACTAACATGCACTGCCTGGATTGCCTCATCACACCTTGCTAATAGGGAAGCTAAGCTAAGTGTGTGGCATAAAATATTAAATACTGCAGTTAGAGGACTGCGTTTCAAACCACTGTTCATTGGATCAAGTACATTTTTCTTTCCTTTCGTAAACAAGCCAAGCCTGTAAAAACCAGGTTTAAAAGCCTAAATCTTTTAATCATCTTGAAAACAAGACTACCGTATCAGAAACAATGCAAGAAGTATACTTTCTGCTTTTTAATTGTTTTAAAAGAAGTATGAGAGAGTATATTTTTTTCTAAAAACTGGATTTCCCATTATTACCACATAGAGGCAAGAAGTTGAAACCATGAATGGTTTAAATGCAGATTCACACTGCAGTTTGTCCTGCCACTATTTCTTATTTCTGAATAACTTTGTAAGTTTAATGGGCTCCTGCATTAACTTTTCATTAGATCACAATCAGCACAAGCTTGACCAAAATTCTTTCAGAAGTTTGCAATATTTAAAGCTATAAAGCTCTGTAGATCCTATTGTGACTATGAAACTTAGAGAAAGTTATTGGAAAAAAATCAGTTAAGAAAGCAATGAATAGACTAGGTTAAAAAATAATACAAATAAATAAATGCAAATAAAATCTACTTGAAATAGAACACAGAAAATAATACAGTACAACTGGACATAAATATTTCTTATAAAAATTCTAAGATGACAATAAAAATATTTTTTTATAAAATAAGAATTAATAATTACATAATATGAAAAACTTGTAAAATTTCTTCTAAGCTCACTATAAAACTCGATGAATTTTCTTGCATTAGTTACACCTGTAAAGACTAAGAGAAATTTCTGAAAGCAGCCATTCAGTGGCAGCCAATTCTGATTTACTTTACTGTTTAAGTAATAGTTCTGTCATAGCTGAATATGTTTTTTCTTTTACTTTTGGCACATTATAACCAAGGGAACATCAGAACCATTGACATGTAATAGGGTACAGTATCTACAGTTCCCATCAACTCTGAATGACCAAAAAAAAAAAAACAAAACCACAAAACAGAGGTAATTTTATATCTTATTTTCTGATGAAACAGTAAAATAGTTTCTCATGCTCTTTATTCTTTGAGGATATGAGTGTCTCAAGCTTTCCAAAATTTCAGGCAGTGGCAGCTATTGATTTTTTATAAATGTATGTACCAGGAAAAATACCCACTTCCTTCCTTCAGTCTTTCCTTTAACTTCCAGAGAGCCTCAACTGCATTACTGATCTACCTCTTCATAAATTACATACATCGGTTATACGTTGCAGTACTAATTACTAACCCTATAACACACTTTGTGGTGTGAATCACAGTTTTAAAGAGGAAAGCAAGACTAATTGCTCCTCTTTCTTTGGCAAGCACTGTGAAAACTGACTGGTTTGTGCAAATTGAAAGTAAAGACGGGTTAGTCATAACTGCTAAGTACCTCTGCTTCCCCTGCATCACCTATTTCAAAACATTTAATCAAGATGTCTGCTTGAAAATCCATTAGCAAGAAAGCAATATATTCTGTTAAAGACAAAAATTACATTACATCAACATAAGGGTCAGATCTCCACCAGCAAATTCGTGAAGAGTTGAAATAGTCATATTATAACCAGAGCTATGGGAATTGCATCCAGCATTACATAATTTCTAGAATTATCTAAGTATTCAATAGTTTCGGTTTTTCTTTTAATGTTTCTCATGAGAATGTCACCCTGTGGACCTCTATGAAAGTGATACAAAATAGTGCATCTCAGGACACAGATACCAGTTTTCATACACTGCAGCACACATTATGTATCATGTATGTGGAAAAAAGATGCTATATTTTGTGGCACCAACACAATCTCATTAATTAAAACTGATACTTTGATTTTTAGACCCTGCATTACTTATTTGTTTAAAAAAAATCACAATATTCAGCAACTTAACAATTATCAGGGACAAAACCCATGGAAATGCAAGATCAGCATCCCATGTAACTTATGATTAAAAAATTGCTCCTGAAGTTTACTTTTGTGATTCCCTTCCCCACCGCAGCCTCCTCCTACCAGACATGAGCAAATCCCTTGCAAACCCTTCTTTTTCTAACAGGCCTTCTGCTGTCATCTAATTCTCTGTGTTTAATTTTACCCATAAATCGTGGATTCCCTTTACACTGAATGCTAATCCCAAAGAGTGCTTGCAAAAACAAGCAGGTGAAAAATGGGATCAGAAGGAGGAGGTAGAAAGGAGAAGGAATGCACAAGCCTTTCAGAAAGCTGCAGAAAATAAGAGGAAGAAATGCAGACAGGTAATAAAAGGGAAAAAAAGACAAGGCTTGAACAGATCAGAAGCAGTGGGAAATAAAAATTATTAGATAGTTGAACAGAAATAAAAATGACAATAGATAACATAATAAAGGGAGATAAAGTGCTGTATGAACTTAAGAGAAAAGCAGCCCCAGGAGGCAACATGATTGTGTAGACACATGAGAAACATGACAGACTTAAAATATATGTCTCTCTCTCCTGCATTTTGTATGAATTTTGATCCAAGAATATAAATTCATAGGATGTAAGTCATATTTGTGATACAAATGTTTACTTTTCTCTTGCGTGAACTCTGTTTCTGTTATATTTTCTAAGCACAAGCATAATCTTCACTTAACATAAAAAAACGTTCCTTTGATTTCAGGAGTGAAAAATCATTTCATCTGTGATTTCTTAGCTGCAAAATATGCTTACTGAAGAAGCCATACAGAAGTGAAGCCCAGCTCTCCTCAGCTCTTACTGAAACTCAGGTATTTCCAAAATAAAAATAAATACTCTAACATAAATAATAATTAAAAAGGGTCTTGTTTTCAGGTAGTAAAATAAATGTACCAAGAAAAAGGTCTTTATAGAAAGAACAAAGGTTAACTACTTCTAACCAAAAAAACGCAAACAAAAATATCTGTGCTCTTTCAAGTCCATCAGGGTTGGATTTTCTTTAGTGGTCATCTCGTGTCCAAGTTGAAGATGATTGATCACTTCCAAGCTAGAAAGAGATGTATCCCTTCCCCTTCCAAAAAAAAACATGGATTGCAACCTTGCTGTGTCCTCTTGCCAAAACGACAGGAATAAAAGGGGTGAAAGATTCCTGGTACAATCCTACCAAAACTGCATTCGCCCAGCTAGAGTTCCAGGGCTGGTAAGCAATTGCTAAATTGCAATTAATTGTTGTTAAGCAAAATTTTAAATGACCTTCTACCTTTCTGTGGTATTAAAGAAGTTTCTGATTAAGAATTCTGGCACCCAAAGGCAGAAAATTCAAAATGGTGATCAAACCTGAAAAACCAGGCTACATCATTCTCAGTTCCACTCTCTGAAACTTGATTTTCTGAACTGCAACAAAATAGAGATTAAAAAGCTTGCTGACATCTTGATCTAAATGGAACCAGTGGTAAAGTCCTAGGAAGTACTAAGACAAATTGCATCAAGGAAGAACAACACTTAACAAGAAAATAGCAATTAAATCTACAAATCCAAATAAACTTGGAAATGGTTGATCTTCTCTGCTGCAGTTACTGGCCCATACAGCCCTCTTTGCATGTGAACTCCCCTGTTAACTGTTTCTGTCTCATTTTATATTCAACTTGTAACCTCTTTGAGACACAGTCAATACTTTTTTATTTCCTTTTAGTACTTTCTCCTGATGTTTGTTCCTTTTGATAAAGAATTTGAAGTGCTTAGTCCATAAAATTAATAATGAATAATGACAATAAGATTATCTCTATTAAGCTTGTGACAAAGTACATAATTTTGACACATGTAATTAAATTTAAGTATGTTACATTAAAATGTTGTTTTTTAAAGATGAGGCATTTTATAATCACTATTACTTTTATGAAATTGATACTTAAAAAAAAAAAACAAAACACAAACCTGTCAAACTCAACGAACAAGGTAAAAATATTCATAGAATATTTAGATAAAGTCCAGTAATTGAAGCTATGTTTCACATAAAAATAAATTAAAAATATACTTTTAGGAGGGTATTACTCCTATCTTTAACAAGAAGATGTGCATTTATTTCTGTAAGTTTCAATTTACATTTATTTCTGCCAGTTTAATATATATGTATCACACATCCATATTAGGCAAAGTATGGTAGATACAGGTCCTAGCATTAAATGTTAGGACATTTTGCCAGTCAAAAATGTAACTGAAGCAGTGAAAACAGAATATTTCAGTATAATAAACTCACACAAAAAATTTCTATAAGTCCCAAAACTATCACAAAAGAAACAAGGAATTTAGTCTTCAATCTAAAGATCTTAAGGCACTAATGTATTAAACTTTATTACATATAGTGACACCACGAGAAGAGATGCATAAATTTTCCAAAATCTGCATATAAAACCAGTTGATCAAAACTAGGACTGAAATATTTTATTGTCCCACTTTAAAATGTTTTATTACCTTTTTAAATTCACTGTGAGCAGTTGTTTATATTCCAGTAACTCCATGGCAGTACAGAGCAGTGATTAAATTATTCTCAAACATATACAAGTCACTATTTGACTAAAACTACTCAGTGTGCTAATGAGACTCAAAGGTTCTTTAATTATTTTTCAGATTTATAGAGATTATTTACATGCCTCCCAGCCCCTCACTTTAGACTTGTGCCTTGCTGCTGGTTTCTATACTCATCCTCACTCACATCCAAGCTCTTCCTTCCTTTATTTTTCCCTCTCCTGCCATCATCCAGATATGACACATAAACTGCTAAGCCCCTTTGGTTTATCTCATTTATCTTCTGTAACTACAGGAGCTGTTCAACATTCTATCTTCCTTCCTCAAAACCCTCCCATTTTTGATTGTGTTGATATGAACAGAGAGAAAACAGGAAATTTGTGGTTTAGGTTCTCTGTTCCCCTCTGACAGGAACAACTGCATAGAAACTAATGCCAATCCTTTAAAACTTGTGGTTGGCACATGTGGAAATTCATATGGAAATTTAGAGTGATCTCTGCTAAGTTTTTAATGAGCATGGAGAAAACCTATTTTCAGAAGTTTGTCATCTAATCCAGTTTGGACATATTGGCACAAGAACAGTGGAATGCACAGAAACCAACCTGGTTCCAATCTTCACAAACAGGGCTCCAGAAACTGGAGACTGTGGAACCTTAGAGTAATGTAACTGTGTGAATTGCCTTTAATACAGGTGAATTTGAGTATTTTTTTCCTGAATATTATCCTTTAAAAGAGAAGGAACACAATAAAATAAAATGATCAGATGTAGGCATGCATATGGATAGGAGAATTTTATTGGAACAATTAGGAAAACTCAATCTAGGAGGCAACAGTGGAGGTGTAGCAATTAACAGTTTGTGCTGTCAGATATGGTTACAATGACTAATTCCATAGACTCCTCAAAAGTTGGGACAAAATTGTTTCCATATCAGAACTAGTTCTCATCTGCTGTGAGAAACCTTCTTTTCAGACTTCTCAAGTTGTTGAGCTATGAAAACTTCCAGCATAAATGTGGAAGGAATTGGTTTCTATAATCTTTAGGATTACTTCTCCATTAGGACAATTTATAAATAACTGGATTTATCCTTTTATAAAACCCTGGTGGCTGAGTTCAGAATTAAACACTTTTTACCTACAAAGCCCTTACAATTAGTGTTTTGTTTTTTTTTTTTTTTTTTCAAATTACAGGTGCTAAAACTGAAACAGATTTTAATCTCCAAAACCCTTGTGACTTGATTCTTCAAAACTTG
Organism: Empidonax traillii; assembly: GCF_003031625.1. Lineage (NCBI taxonomy): Eukaryota > Metazoa > Chordata > Aves > Passeriformes > Tyrannidae > Empidonax > Empidonax traillii. Next base: position 878,414 of record NW_020955895.1, on the reverse strand, counting down.
CATATATACCCATCAGTTCTGCAGTTTGCAAATACTCAGACAGAAGGTAATTCTGAAGAAAATGTGTTGGGTTTTATTTTTTCCAAATTGAGATACTGTAGGAAAGTTGCTCTCTTAACTACATTACAGCTAAAGAAGTAATTTATGAATACCTGATTTATTTAAAGCTCAACACTTTTTCATTGCTTCATTTTCGTGCCCCTGTCAAATGAAGCAATGAAGTGCTCAACCTTTGTTTTTACAGTATAAAGCAGTAAAGAACCTGACACAGTTCAAGGACTAATCTCAGCTCAGAGAAGCTTCTGTACTTCCTAAACCGGACTTTTAGATTTCCCTTTTACAGTTTCATTATACTGAAATACTCATCTTCAAAGTGAAATGTGGAAATGGTAGGCAGCTCTGGGGTTTAAGAGCTCTGAAGGATAGGAAAACCTGCATGAAGCAACCAGATACCTGGGGAATTGTGAAGCCTGCATCTCCTCTGGGCAGTGAGAACCAAAAGCAGCTAAGTCTGACAAATTCTTAAATACTGTTTTTTTCTTTTTTTTTTTTTTTTTTTTTTTTAAAAAGCACACATAAGTAAACCAGCTTAGTGCTTAACCAGATTAGTGCTTCAATACCTGCTTAATCATTTACAGAGCATAACATTTGTGAATGCTGCAGTGCTGAATTGGCTAAGCTCTAAAGAAAGTTTACATAACCAAGCACTAAACTTCAAATAGCTAAGCAAGGTCATTGCTGCCCCCAGCACCAAGAAGAGCTCCCAAGTACTCTAAGATTTCTGGCCTAGTTAGCATGTTTTCAAAGTTCTTACCAGGACTCTCTTGGTAATTATAAAAGCCCATTTCTCTGTTGAAATGCAGAGGAACTTTACAGGAGAAAAGCAGCAGATGTTCTTTTCTCCTGAAAAAGCTTTAAGGTTTATAAGAAAAAAAAAACCTTAAAAAACTAGTGGAAAAAAGGTGTTAACACTAAATACATATCAACTCCCACTGTATGGAATAAACACTCCTTGGTTTCACATACAGCATGTCAGTAATTAGCCTAAGATTGTTGGGTTTGTCCTCAAGTACCTAATGGGGAGCACAGAACATTGCACTCTCATACCAAAACATCTCTTAAAAATACAAAATCCAATCATCCTACAAGGTACTTATTTGCTGTTTTTTGTGAAATCTCTGTGGCATTTTCTGATACATTCTGTAGCAGGTAATTTAAGATCCAGAAATCATATTCTCAGGAAAATAAAAACTTACAGCAAGCTAGCCTTACCCTCAAAGGTCACAGAAAAAGGGGAAAAATACTTAGTTTGCCATAACTAGCAGTTCAGATTGCATCATCATTCTCATTCAGACTTTTTTCTCTGCTCCATGAGCATGTTTTTTATGGTCCCAGTATCTGTGCCTTTACACTTTTCCACTTGAAAATACATAGGTTAGAATAAACTAACCATCCTTTATCAATTCTGATAATGCAAAGAGTCTCAAAATGACAAAGAAAAATAGACCATGACATCCATGTTAACAGTATATCTTCAAGAAAAACAGTTATCACAAGATATAAACCTAATCTGTCTCATTGAAGTGTTTATCAACACAGATTACAGATATCAGAAAGCTAGAGGGGATCACATTTTTACTTCTCCTAAACACCCACCACTGAACTTCCCTGAGTTTCCCTTATTAAGATAATTAATATATAATGGTTAAATTTCATCTTCCAAAATATTTCTAGTCTTGTACTGAAACATGAAGACAGTAAACATCTATTTGGTAATTGGTTGAGGAGAAGAGGGGAGGGAGGGATCAGAATCTGATTAAAGACAAATTGATCATTGCAAATCTCCCAAAGCTCCATTCGGACAACCCACAGGAATGCTGCATCTGTTTCAGACACCAAGAATTCTATGACTTATTTGTTAAATCCACAGAAACTTTTCTACAACTTGATTTTGGTTTGTTAATCAAATTTTGAGTGAAACTCCTGACAACTGAAAATAAAAAAATGGCATTAGATGTGGGTGGGTTGGAAAGGATCCAGAGAAAGGCCACAGAGATGATCCAAGGCCTGGGAAGCTGCCATGTGAGGAAAGGCTGAGAGAACTGGATTTGTCCATCCTTGGGAACAGAAGGCTGAGGGGAGACCTCATCACCATGTTCCTGCATTTAAAAGGTGGCTACAAAAAAGAGGAGACTCCCTTTTTACAAAGGGCCACATGGAAAAAGCAAAGGGTGACAGGAACAAGTTTCTCCTGGAAAGACTCCGAATGGACACAAAGGGAACGTTTTTCACAGTGAGAATAATCAGGCACTGGAAGATTCTCCCCAGGGAAAGGGTGGATTACCCAACACTGGGGACTTTTAAGATGCAGTTGGACAGGGTGCTGGGCCATCTCATCTGGACTGTGCTTTTGCCAAAAAAAGTTGGAGCAAATGATCCTTGAGGTCCCTTCCAATCTCATACTGATCAGTGAAGGAGAAAATCTTGCTCCCACTTCATTTAAATACTTCAGGATGTTTTTCCCAAATCGTGTTTCTTATGGCTTGAATATTTATACACCATCTGGACTTAAAACAGACATGCCCTCAAAAGTAGCGTGATACCAGGTTTCCACAAAGTCACTATCACTTTTGGAGCTTGCCTCACATATCTCACTGGTACCACACTTGGATAAATTTGCTGTGGTATTGTGTCAAATTTCCTTCCTCTCTAGGGTCACACATCCTCAGGGTAAGACATTAATTCTGTGAATACAAAGCAGTTGAAACTGATTTTTACCACCTGGGCAAGACAAACCCACAGGTTAGAGAGTGAGGCAGTGGACACCAAAGACAGCATGACTGGAATTTTGAAAATAATCAGAATTTAGTGACAGGATGGGATTTTCTGAAAAAGGCAAATTCTGAAACTTTCAGGTTGAAAGAGAAGACTGAGAAAGGTTTGGCCACAGAAGTCAGATTAGGGCTGAGAGACACATTGGCTCTTATTCACCTCTTTCCTTTGAAAGATCCAGAAGTAAGAGTAAGAAGATAATTGCATGAGTTAAAAAAAATAGCAGGATAGCAGCACAGGGAATAACATGAAGAGGAGTATGGAGCTTTGCTTCATCTGTCAGAAAAACACAGTCAGGAGGAATCCAGCTGGCACCTGGGGATATGTCTGAGCCAGTGCTGCTCAGGTGAGTAGGTTATGACTGACCAGACTTTGCCATGAAAAACGTGAAAGTTAATACTGAGATTAATGGAACTGTTTACAGCTCTCATAGCTGCTGCTATACTCTCTCCAATCTACCATCTCAAATAACTGTCAGTGAATTATTCTTGATGAATTTATGACTTATTATTCACAAATATTAGGGCCAGAAAACTGGTTGTTTTGCTTTTTTTTTTTTTTTTTTTTTTTTTTTTTTTTTTTTTTTTTTTTTTTTTTTTTTTTTTTTTTTTTTTTTTTTTTTTTTTTTTTTTTTTTTTTTTTTTTTTTTTTTTTTATTTTTATTTTTATTTCACAGCTAAGCTTCAATCAAAAAATAGTTATTTCATATACTCTGGTTTGGAGAAAACCTGTTACCCAGTAGCAGATAAAAGCCTAAAAAGGCACAAATCCATGAAGTTTCACCAGCATAGCAGCAGTTCTGAGGTTTGGGCAAAGCTTGTGGAAGGGAGCTCAGGTAACAGTTTCTTCTCGAAAAGAAACCCCAAGAAAAACTCAGTAGAGTTATATTACTTCATATATTTGAATTAAAATGAAAGATCTTTAATTATACAATTTGGAATATGAGAACTATTCATCATAGTGTAAAACTTTTTTTTTTTTTTTTAGAATACTTTATAGATAAATGACAAGAGCTTTTTAATTATATGTCAGGTGAGGAGCAAAACACAGGGATAAAGATTACTTAATTACATAAGTATTTCAGAAGTTATTATTTCACCCATCTACTATGAAAGCCCCAAATTAGTTTTGCAATACTGGTCTTATGCTGAGCAGACTAATGGGCATGTCCAGTCTTTCTGAGGCTGGAGAAAAGGTTGATTTAAGCCACATTCTGATACACTGCACACAGGCTATATCCCTTCTACTTTTAACAGCCAAGTTTCGCTCTGTATCTTGATGGAGAACACATGAATATGTGCCAGGGTATAAAACTGACAGGGTTACCTCAGATTGCTTAATCTGTTCCTAGAGTTTCTGACATTTTTTTCCACAGGCACGTATTATTGCATATTTAAAAACTATTCACATTTATAACAGAGAGGAAAAACAAAAAGAAATTTTAAAAATATTGATAAAAGGAACATAACGTCTCAAAAAATGTTGCAAAAATATTTTTTAAAGGACAGTTTTTATGTAATTAAGCACAACACAGAAGGCACCTTTGATTTGAAAATTATCAAAAATTAAAAAAAAAAAAAACCAACAAATTGTGACCAACCTTTATGTCTGTGAGATCCATCCATGTCAGAAAACTCAATATGATTTTCATCAGCCCAATACAGCCTGTGGTTGACATAATCTATTGTAAGAGCCATAGGTCTGGATATCTGTGTTTCTATGATAACGGTTTGCCTGGATCCATCCATCCCAACACGGCCAATGTGAGGGTACTCACAGCAATCAATCCAGTATAAGTACCTGCAAAACAAAGCACAACTGCTGAATAATAACAGTAAATATTTGACCAGAGAGGTTGTGGATGCCCCATCCCTGGAAATGTTCGGTGGGTTGGATGGGGGCCTGAGCAACGTGATCTAGTGAATGGCATCCCTGCCCATGGCAGAGGGCTTGGAACTGGATGATCCTTCCAACTGGATGTCCCTTCCCACCCAACTTCTAGATCTGTCTGTAAATAAGTGCGCTAAAAGTAAAGGGTTTGAATAGGAGAGTCTTCATGTTAGGTGTGATTTTATTAAATTAGTTATGGACTAATAAAAAAGTGCATTTAAATTGCTCGGTCTTGATACCTTTGGGTGGTACTTGGAAGTATCACCCCAATTGGACTTTGTGAATCTCAGATCTTTCATAAATGGCATCACTACTAAGTTCATCAGAAATATGGCATTACACTTCCTTTTTTTTTTTTTTTTTGACACATATAACAAAAAGATACTTGTCATGTAATTAAATTATATTGCTTTGAGAAGTACTAGTGCCAGAACATTAGAACAGTTTCTCACACAGAGGGCTTAAAAATGGGTGAAACACTGAGAAAGGCTGTTGAAAAGCTGAGTAGCAATTTTCTCCTCAATATGCCATTTAACCACAATGCAGAGCACAATTGTCACAAAGAAAGAAAAAAGTCCTATTGTTTAGTACATGGATGCACGTTGCTACTGTTGTGTGCCATTACTCAGAACATCAGGACAGATCTTTCCAGCTGGGAAGCTGATTCGCTTCTACTCTACAGGTTTTGGACAGGCTTTCCAAAACCCAGATGCAGCTCATACTCTTAATAACCACCTGGAATTGTATTTGTGTGCAAATAGTGGAGGAAATAGTGGTCCTAAGAGCAGCTACAGGTATCCTACAACACACAGGTGCAATTTATTGGCACCAAGACTACTCCACACAAACAGCAGAGAAAGGAATCTTTCTCCACTGACTCCAACAGAACATGTTTTGTTTGGAAACACATCATTACTCTTGCATGGTGTCAGCAATGGAATTGATTAAGCATTTCTCGTTTGCGAGAAAAAAAAAAAGATAAAATTATTATTGTTTCAAATAATAACTCTGAATACGAAATAAAACATATATTTTCAGCAGCTTGCCATATTAAAATAAACAAATATAAAAATATGTTTATTTTAAAATATTATTAAAATAGCTTGGCCTCAGAAAGCTAGGTCTGTAAACACTGAGAAGGAGCCCAGTAAGTTTTTTTATATATATATATATATATATAAACTTTCATGAAAAACTGGGAATCTCTGAACAAACTTTGTAGGGAGATCACATGTATTATTATCTTGAGTACATTTAACAAAGATCTGTGCCCTCCCTGCCAAATTTGACAGGGAAAACAGGGTACAGTTACAAGAAAATTAAATTCTAGTTCTAAGAACTGGTAAAAATGGCTTTTACCTTAAAAAAAGTAGATAGTTCATACCAATTATTATTTTACCAATTTTATAAATAGTGATGATATAGTAAGCATTGGTAACACATGTTCAGACTACTGATATCCAATGTAGCTGAAAATTAGATAATAAATACTAATTAGTATTTCCTACTTTTTATAAAAAATATTTTAACATCAAATTAGGATTAAATACAAATTACTGTCAATTTGGTTGCTTCATACCCAGCTTGAGGATCTAAGGAGAGATCTCGAGGAAACTTCACCCTCTTGCTCACAAGGACGGTTGGGTATAAACCACTGAGTTTAGACACCTCAATAATTCTCTTTTCGGTGTCAGACCAATAGAGATTCTTCCCAATCCAGTCAACAGCCAGTGCATTGGGAACAGCTGTATTGTGGATTACCTAGAAAAGCAAAAATTACATAAATTATTCATTTAAATACTGGGGAAAGGAACAACAACTCAAGAGCTACTGACAGCAGAATATTGAGAGGTTGGATATAAGATACAGCTACACACAGCCTGTTAAAAATGGGTGTTACTCACTGTTAAATACTGACACTTCTTAAGGAACTAAGATAATGTGACAGTTTTGTTATAGTAAGAGAGAATGGATTACCTTGATGAAATAAATAGCAAATTCCCAGCTTCTCTGCCTTACGCATTAGCTTTTAAAAATTTTAGACCTTTGATTTTTCATCTTAGGTTTCTTGTTTTCTCTTCATGTAAAAACAAACAAACAAACAACTTTTTTTCCTTTTATGAGTTTACTTTTTCTTTTCACAGAGCAGGATAGAGATGAGGCTTCTCTCCCCACAGTGTGCCCTCAAACACATCTGCTTCTCAGCTCCCCACTTCTCTCACTGCTCTACATCAGCGTATCTTTCATTTTAATATCACAGTGGTACCACATGTCGTTGTGACAGATAGACCATAAGAGCACTCAGCTGAGTTCCAGGAAAAGATTACTAGTTGGAAAGTAAATGCTGTGCTCTTATTTCCAACATTCACGGGGCAGAAAAAAGAGGAGCTTTCCAAGAATTGGTTAAATTTCAAAAGGACTACACGATTCAGAAGTAAGAGATGGGAGCAATTTAGTCACCTGCTGGAAAACCTATGCTCTGCTGACAGGGATCTGTTATTCTCAAGGTTTTTGAAGAGTTGAATAATTCTGAGACTTGAACAAATCCCTCTGGATATATGTGATCATAAATCTCATCATGATTGTATGACTCCATCTTGCTTAGCTGGGAGTCTTTCATGTCAAGCGTTGAGTAACATTTGAAAATTCACAAACATTTGAGGTCAGTTTATTCCAGGCTTGAAAATTCTACTCCTGAGAAGGTCTATTCTGACTTATTCTGTTCCCAATTAGGGCCTGATTAGGTCTGTGCGACTAGAACTTCAGAAAACCACAAATCAGAAAGAAATACTTGAAAATATTCGAGATTTCCTAAGTACTAATAATGGGTTTACTACTTTGCTGTACGTTATTTATTGTCATCCTCAGCACCAAAAGTATGTGCAATAGAGTATAAACTTCACATGTAAACCTGATCATGTACAACTGAATGTGTTAGTTTTCATTTTATTTACCATTTGAAGATACTGAAAAGTCTTCAAGATAAGAATGGATACGGTGAGATACTTTAAATCCATTTTAGAGTTATGAATATGCAAAACCACCTTTTCACATTGTCACATTATTTATCACCTTACAAAATCTTTTTTTTTTTTTTTAATTAAATTCAGGCATGCACAGATTTTTTAATATGAATAAGATACTTTGTTTTCTAACACCTTCCCAGTACCAGCTTCACTGGTTTATAAACGTGTAATTGCAGCAGCTGCTGCACTGTAACATGGGACACGTCCTGTAGAAATGGATAACTCTGAAAATTTAGGTAATGGTTTAGCTGCAACATGTAAACACTGCACAACAGCATCAACCAGAGTAATTAGTCTGTTTTCTGATGACTTTGCCTTTGGAGAGTCACTTCAAGCTTATTCCAGTCGCCGAGATCACTAGTGCGACATTTACCGTGCACAATCCAGCTTCCTGCAGCATTTTCCAATAGCATTTACATCTACAGCACCACACATAAAATACTGTTTTAATGTCTGAACACATCTATGTGAAAACATTGTCATTTCAATTCTATAAATATCTCCTCCACGCTCAGATGCAGAAGAAAAATGAGGTGCCATCAGGTTGCCCAGGGCAAGAAAGGCAGAGTGGGTGTGCTGAAAAGATGCCATCTCCTAAAAGGGAAATCCTAGATAATATATCAAATGGGATCATTTACACTGATAGTAGATCTATTTATAGTAAAGAGTAACACAAGAAGTATGAAGGTTTTAAAATAAGTAATCCATACTTCAAGGGAAAAGTCTATCAACCATAAAAACTCTCATGACAAAAAAACCATAATATGTAAACAGGTTTTCTGGATAACCAAACTCATAAATCTTTAAATAATTAAGCAAATAATTATAATATTTAATTTGAAATAAAATAATTTTCATGACATCAATTACTAAATATGTCCTTTGGTAACCTATTAAAAAGTCAGAGAGATATAGAATTATCATTTTGGATAAAAGATTACTGATAGAATACTAGACAGTTAAAACATATAATTCTTCATAATTTTTTGCATGTATTTTTAGCTTTTGGAGCCAAATCTGGGACAGGTTTTACAGAGAAAAACCAGATTTTTTGTACAAAAATCAAATGTATTTATTTTCATAATTTTTGCTTTTACATCGCCATACTTGAGCAAAATCTCCATCAATATGACACTTGCCCTACAAATTGCAAAATTAGAATGAAAGAAAAAAGAAATATCCTACATGTCCATATCCTAATTTTTCTTATATTGTTCAAATTTCTGAAATATTTCCTTAAAAAAATAAAACTATTATTAAATCATTATAAAACAATAGGAGGTTTAGTTGTTTTAATTTTTTTTTAAATTTATTTTCCCATCTTGTTATTACAATTGACTGGGAAAAATCCTTCTTGGAATAATTAGGATTAGACAAAAAAAAAATCTGAGGTCATCCCCAGTCCTAAAACAGCATAACACAATTTCATCCAGAATGGAAAGAGGCTTTGTAAATTGTTCAAATGCAATAAATATGATTCAAGGATTTAATGGATTTCGAACCCCACACTTGCCTGGTCCTATTTTTTTCAGGAAAACTTTTCGCAGGGACTCACTACAACTTCTGAGTGGATGCTGGATTTTGATTTTACCCCCAGGGCATCAGAGTGCCATAAATTATGGTCTTAAGGTTCACTGATACCTGTGAGTTTCAAACCTAACCTTCAAAAAATGGGCTCTGAGGATTTTTCAGTCCATGCACTAAGCTGCAAATGAGAAACAGAAATCTTTTCTCTCTGCATGTTTATTGGTGTACAATGAGGGAGCAAAATTCACAGGATATGTTACTGCTCATCTACTCCACGTTTCAGAAGGTCAGACATAATAAAATAAACAAAGGATTCCTTACTGCTTATCACCAGCGCTGGAAAAAAACATCCACATGAGTCAACAAACGTGCTTAATAGTGGATTTGTGAACTTAATCCACTACAGAGGCAGAACAGACAGGCTGTGCAGAAAGGGGGGTGCAGTTTTACCCTGGATTATTCACAGCAAAGACATGGAGTTGTTCTCATTGTCAGTGTAGTGGAGGTGAGACAAAAAAACCCTAAAGACCATTAAAACATTTCCAAGAAATAATACACCAGTGTATTTACACACCTTACACCTATTTATAGCTCTTTTTATGTTGGCATCCTGTAAACCACAAGGAACTACCAATTCAGTCAACTGTCAAATTAAGTCATAAGGAATTTAGCTCCTAAATACCCTTCTCTTAGCCCCTATTGCTGCTTCAAATAAGATATAAATGCAATTAAATTTTACTAGGACTTGCTAACTCATGCTGTGTTTGTATTCATATGCCAAAGCCTCACAATCTGGGTTAAAAACATGAAGGAGCATTTCCCAAAATACTCACAAAAATTAATTCTAGTAGTGACATTATTAATCCCCAATTACCTTGATGTCACTTCCATTTAAAGACATTCTATTTATGCGACTGCCATTTGGTCTGCTGGAATCAATCCAATAGATGAACTCTTCTCTATAGTCAAAGTCTACTGCAATCACATTGTTCAGCCCCTAAAAACAGGGAAAAAAAAGTCCATTTATACAAATGTTTGAATATAAATTACTGGATAACTTTTAGAATGAAATATATGTTGCACTTAGTATTCAAAAAGCTTTATTTTACTATATATTTTGAAGCAATTATCTCATTTTTCTAGGTATTACTTGTAAACAATCAGCATAAAATAAAGATTGTAACAGAAATACATGGTGACAAAGAACTGTCTCACTTCAAAAATGCAGATGATGTATGAGGCTAAGGGAAACTTCTGTGTTTTTCTTTACTATCATTAAAATGAACATTAGCAGCAAACACTTTAACTTTTGCTCAGTTTCTCTGTTCCTTACTACCTTTGGCATTTCTTTGGCAAACCAGATGAGAGAAAGAGAAATAATATAATACCTATGATATTTAAGTAATGAAAAAAAAATTCTTTAGTAATATAAGTTAATCAGGAATTCAAAATGGTGGTGTTCAAAAAAAGTTTTAATTCCTGAGTGAGGAGGTTTTGGCTATTTAGATGCTATGTTATGGGTACTGTGTATACATACACACAGACACAGAGGTAGTATAAACATACAGCGTGAAAGTCAGAGATCCAGCAGGCATCTGCGAGTCTCCCACGGCTCCAATCACAACACCAATACATTTTAAGAAAAAGTGGTGATCATATCTGAGCTACTCCTTACTCAAACAGGTTGGAAAGAGTAATCATATAATAATGGCTTTTCATCACAAATGGCAGATAAGAAAGAAGTGGGTTGCAGTCGGAGGAGGGCTCTTATTTCCTTATCTGCCCCATAACCTGCTTAACATCCCGATATGCAGTGAAATTACAATTATTCCTAATATACCAAGACATTGTTATCGATGAAATATGGAGCAGCAGTGGTAAAAAGAACGGAAGCTGTTTGTACTCCTTTTAAAACCATAATATCAGTTAATCAACTCCCTTATCAGCCCTGTGACATTCTACTCGCAGGTGGATCAGCAACCTCCCTCGTGGATGTAACGGGGATGTGCTGGACCAGCCAGCTCTAAAATAAACAACTAAGAAGAAAAATATTTAATTGCACAGAAACTTGATACATGGTTTATCTGCCATCTACTACTGTGTGATTACTGTAAATCTATCTCTTGATCAAAATGTAGAGAAAAAGAGCAATTAGGCTGCATGAATCACCACTAGAGTAATCCTGAAACAATAGAGGGTTGGAGGACCACTCATTTTTAAGAGTCCCATATCTATGTATGCAGTCTTTTATCAAAAAACCAGTTGCAGCATTACTGTGCAGCCAAACACTTTTCCTGTCTCTTTTACTATTAGTATAATTTTATCTATAGAGAAACCTCCACCCCAAATTCTTTACCAAGGAGACAACAGGTGAATGAATACAAAACATTACTGAATGCACATACTATTTAATACAATTCTGTGACATTCTAGGAACGAAAGTCAGCAATTTTTTAAAAATTTGCCTTATATCTATATATTCTATGACACTGTAAAAGTTTCCTAAGGATCCAGACTAATTAAAAGAATTTACTGCTGGCACATCTTTGGTTTCAAGTGTTTTATTTTGGGTTAGTTTAGTTTCAATATTTATCAGAATATCAATTGCAGGTAAAATATTTCTGTACATCTGTAATAGAGTTCCCTTTCCAGACATCATCTCCTCTTTCTGAGATGTCACTTAAGTCCTTCTAACATAATTTTTTGTCATGTCACGTGCAATCTGCTTTTTAGAAGGAATAGGGAAGATCTCAAATGGCATCAGCTGCATTAGTCTCTCATCTTAAACTTGTGGTTTTGTTTCTGTTACACACAGCGCAGGCTGTGATTTGTGTTCTCTTAAAAAAAGAGAGGTAAAAATCCCAAATAATGAAGGAAGATTATCTACCCTGCCTATGGAAACCCTAAGGATTTTGATGACTAGGAGTGAAGGAAATGGAAAGCAAAGAACATACATGAGACACAATTCAAACAGTTGTACTGTTTATGTATATTTGAAAAAAAAAAAAAAAAGAAAAAAAGAAAATAGAGATAAAAAGCTGGCACATAACTCAGAGAAGACTGAACCAGCTCCTGCTTTCAGCTTCTTTACTCTGAGTTCGTATGAAAAACTGTTAGAATGGCAAAGCACAGACCAAATACACAAAAAGAAGGGTGGGTTTGCTCCTCTGCCAGAGCCACTCTGGTATTTTCCATCATCCGGTGGATGTCTAGGAAAGAGCCAATCCATCATAAGGACACAAAGATGTCCTCCTGAGGGAGATACCCCCCTATGTGGTTTTGTTAGAATAGTTCCTCTTCAGCTTTCAAATCAAATGCTGTATTTGTAGGAGCAAAGGCCAGGTAGGTTCAATAGCAGAGGTATTTATCAGACCAGTGAATTAATGTGATATGGAAAACATAGATTTTCTTCAGTGGCTGGAGCTACGTGGTCTCTAATGCACTGAAGAGGAGTCCATTAAATTGAAGACTGATGATGCCCTGAGACAATCTGTCAGCACCAACCATCAAGAAAATTTACTGTTGCTCCCCTCTTTACACAGGCTTCCATTAACAGATCCACCAGCAAAAGAGGGGAGAGGCAGTGAGATGGAAATGAGAGGGAGCCAGAAGGATTTCAGAAGAACAGACAGACTTTAACATAACATTTTCTATGCTTAAATAAAGTCAATGTTTAATGCAAGATGGTTAATTTCGTAATTACTGTTGTGAAGACCTAAGCACTTCTCTTGTGACATTAAGATGCACAGCTTACTGACACAAGAAGTCACAAAGAGCCTAATTATATTAACAGGTACTAAATAATTTCCTAGTCTTACTACAAATGATTGAATATTATTCAAGGAAATTTTTAGTTTTATTAAAAAATATTTTGGACATCTAATCTGTGGTAAGTAACTACACTTAGGTGAAGCACAGAAGGAGAGCAGAAACTGCTAAAAATGTCAGCTCTGTATTTACTGGGTGACATTTTATTTTTGCTCTTTTTTTCCCATTTTTTTGCCCGTTATAATAATTTAGAGTAATTACTTTAAAAAATAGATTTATCCAAAGATATAAGTTCATGTATTGCCATAACATAAATATTGGGATTGTCTGTCTAAAAAATAGATTGTGACAGTAAGCAGCCCAAATAATACATGGCCAAATAGTTTTTTATTGTTTTGTTTGGGTTTTTTTTTACTGGAATTTACAATTTGAGCAAAACATATTGGGATGAAAGAGGATCACAAATGACATAATTTTTTAGTACATCAGAATGACTGAAGAAACAACTGCCTGAGCTTTAATCTTGTCAAATTCGGACAAAATAATCAATTTAAAGTATTACAATAACTCTGGAGATACTGCAGTTGTTCTGTGGTGCTCACAACGCCAATTGTAGGATGATGTTTCTGTCAGTTGCACACTTTAGAAAATAAAAGTATTGAGTTAAACTTAGAGCATGGTACTATGATTATACCTGTTTCAACAAAGTGTAGTTGGATCCATCAGTGCTAATTTTTCTTATTTCATGATGATCAGCCAGAATTAAGAAAGGTTCCTCATCTAAACCCCGGGAGAAAGAATATATTAGACTAGCTTTACGTTAATTTATGGAAAATCAGGAATACAATGCTGAAATACAGATGATTTGAAAAATAAATGTTACATGCTCTGATCAATGTTATGGATGAAAGAAATATTTAAAACATTCAAATGTTCTAAGAAAGATCAATGATGCAGTATAAAAATGAACAAAGCAATCAATTAGTATATCTTTCCATGTAATTTAACTGTTTTGCCTTTTCGATATGGGAACCATACTGTATTTTATCCTAATTAAATGTCAGAGATTAAATTTGAAATATATTTCATTCCATATGTTTTATTCTCAACATTTACTTTTAAATTATGAATTGGTATGGTTGCAAACTAAGCACTTTTGACCACTGTTTTTTGAGATTTCAATACTCTGAACAGTCTGGTGATAAAGAAACAGCTATCTGTAAAAACCTTGATTCTCTAATTCTGAACTGAAGCTAGATTTGACTTTTTAAACCCTGGATTTCTAATTTATAAAAAAAATTACCTTCAGATACTCACTCATGCCATCACTTACTTTGAAATATCTCTCACTGGCATATATAGTAGTAAAAATAATATATTTTTTAAATCTGTCTTTATTTTAGCTCTATTAAGAGAGACCTCAACTAAAATTTTAAAAAAATACTACCAATGATAATTCAAAATGTATTAAAGGTCTTGTATCTACTGCTCATACATTCTAGAATGTAATGTGTTGCCCAGCCTATTCTATTGTTGTACTGAACATATTTGCATTTTATGCTCAACTTTTGAGATATAAATGACTTGAGGCATCATCCTCAGCCCTGACTGCTATTGCTGGTGGTATGTGGAGAATGGCTGCAGCGCTCTGTTCTGGTGTAAAGGCAATTTAGGCAAAATATTCAGCCTTAGGCCAAACATGCCCATGTTGGCATCTCCTTGCAGCAGAGCCATTCTTGCACAGCACTCCCAGCTTTGTCATGGTCACTTCTCAAATTTGATGTATTAACCTCTCCAAAAAAACCACTTCTATGATGTGCCTCAGCTTCCCTTCTCATCTAAGTGATCTGTGGCTTCTAAATGTACAGGTGGCTTGCAAGGTGGGGAGATAGGAACAGAACAAAAAAAAAAAAAAAAAAAAAAAAGAACAAAACAGCTGTGGAATTTCTGCCCTCTCCAGTGTTTCCTCAGTTTACTCAGGGAAGCACCTGAAAGTGGATTATGAGGCAGACAGAGGTTCCAGCCTTCTTGTCATTAAGAAAGAAAAAAAAGATTGCCTGGGCTGTGAAGGAAACCCAGCAGAACCCAGCAATGGGTTTCTGTTCCTTTCCTGTTGATATTTTGGTTTTCCTTTCACCGATCCAGCCAATCCCACTCACTGAGGCACATAAAAATAACATCAGAGGGGTGAGGAAATAAGCAATGCTCTTATGTATCTTGAATTTCACTGTGTAATACATATAAGACTGAAGGAATTCATATGCTATAAGAATAATAGAGTTTGCATTTTCTATGACTTTTCTTGCTCCTTCTTTTCACATGAAGTCTGACATATGTTTTAATACTCTTAAGAAACCAGAAATATTTTAAACACTTACAATCATATTGTTATCATGTGACTCAGAAGTAGAACTAAGTGATGCATTTTAACTTTCCTAATACTTTTTCTAATAAAGTTATTAATTCAAACTTTCATGATCCACTGTATCTATTTACTACAAATGATCTGAGAACAATACATACTAAAAATATAGCTTATCACAGTCAGATATTGAATCACATTCCTATTTTATATTGAAGAAGTAGGAGATTCAAAGTAGCTTTGTTTATCTTGCAGAGAAAGGTAACACAGACCTTGGGGCTAAGGTTTTTCACAAATTATTTTGGATACAGCAGCGGATTATAAGTAAAAAATAAATAATAATACCTGAAAGGGATTTGCAGCCATTGAGGTTATCAGGCTGTATTTCATACCCTTCTGCACACAAGCATTTGTAGGTTCCATATGTATTGATGCACTGCTGGCTACAGGGAAATCCAGATGAACATTCATCAATATCTACACATGTTTTGCCATCATCCTTCAGGAGGAATCCAGGCCAGCATTTGCACTGGGAAAGGAAACCAAACACATTCATTTTTAATTTCTCATTGATTCTGTTTATCATCTTGGGTACTTTCTACTCAATATGTTAGCATCATAAACTTTTTATGGATCTCATTTTTTCAAGTAACATCTTAATTACATTATTGTTTATATAGTTTACAGGGAATTTACATGTTCCCTCTTGTCATCTCTTTATCTTGAACTCTCTAGTCTGTTGCCTCCTGCCTAGGACACAGT
The DNA here is from genome assembly GCF_003031625.1 of Empidonax traillii. Lineage (NCBI taxonomy): Eukaryota > Metazoa > Chordata > Aves > Passeriformes > Tyrannidae > Empidonax > Empidonax traillii. The sequence goes on along the minus strand of NW_020955895.1, from coordinate 862,247 downwards.
TTCAGAGGTTTAAATATTTTTAGAGTTAAGCCATGTTGAACAGATTTTATTTGGTTTTCAGTGGGCAAAGATCCCAGAAAACACCCTTACATGCAGAAAACCAACAGTTTTATTCTGTTTCTAAGGTGATTTTACTTTGTTTAAATATTTCTGTAATTAATAATGACCTGCAAGAAAGCAGAGAAAACCACTATTCCTGCTATTTCCTGCTATGTATCTTCCTTTTTTACACTTGATTTTCAGTATTCTCTCTATATATCAATATGTTTTGTTGTATTTAAAGCATTGCATGATCTTTTCCATAGGTTTAAATTATGTATTGCACCATTTCCTAAATATCACTGACAATTGTTTCCTTACAGGAAACAAAAATTTGAATGCTCTTGTTATGGTAGGTAAGCTACTTTTTTTACAATGAATTACCACACAGTGGAGCTTTATTATAATCACACAGTAGTTAAACATTTAAGAACTAAGAGCTTGCATTATATTACACCACATTTTGTAATTATTCACCTTGTATCCGACAGGAAGATCCTGACAATCCTGCGAACAGCCACTAACTTTCTTACTGAGGCATTCATTAATGTGGCAGCTTTTCTCATCAGAGCCATCACTACAATCCTCTTTGTTATCACAAACATCACTTTGAGGAATGCACTTGCCATTTTTGCACATAAAAAAAGAGCTGTTACATGACTGCTCTGGAAAACAAACAAAAAAAAGAGAGCAACAACTTGGTGTCATCTATTAGTATTTGGAATTAATTTTCTCATGGATCTATGTGTGGATGTGAGATGAAATAATTGTGCAAAATTTGAATGTTTATTAATTATTAATAACATTATAATATCTTTTCATTTTTCATTGCCTTTAAAGGTTATTCCTCTTCTGGAAAATGTGTGAAGACTTCAACTTACTACTCCCTCCTACATATTTGTTTTCATACAATGGAAAATCCTCTACATTATCTTGGCACAAAATACAGCTCTACAGTTTACAAAAGTTAAAAGGCGTGGCTTCTCTCCTCTGTGGATGCTGAGGTGTTTAGTAACATGACCGACTGAATTCTGATTCATTTCTTGTCTAATGATACGTATATGTGTTTTTCTCTGTTTGGCAAAACTTGAATTCAACATTTCACCTACATTCAGATCCTTCAAATTACAATTAGAACATTTACATATAAGGCAGGTATGTTGCCTCACCTCAAAGCAAATTAGTGTTTTCCATCGAAATTGATGTAAAGGACCTGGATAAAGTGCAATAAAATCCTAAGACATAGACAGAAGAATTGGTCTTTGAAAAAGCCACAAAAGAGAATACCATGTGCAGACCAAGACTAATTTCCCTCTTAAAAACCAATCAGACCTTGGCCAGCTTATTATTGTGAGTGGAAAATATCTATAAAGTCGATTGCATTTGGTCAATAATTTAGTAATAAAATTGAACTAGTGCTTATTATTTATAGTGAGACAAACTTTACATCCCCTTTTATATGATCTGCTTCTGTGTGACAAATATCCTAATCACAGTAAACATTTTCAGAGCAAGACAGAAAATTTGGCAATTATTACATTAGTAAAATCTTATTTTAGTATAACAGGATTTATATATTAAGGAAGTTTCTGTCATCTTATGCCACAGGAAACTGTGGCTTCAACTTTGTGGACTGAGGTTTTGGATGCTCAGAAAACATTCTCCTTGCAAGATATAAGCAATATCACCATGAAAGCGCTGCAGATTTAAGCTGTGAGGTTTTACACTTGCTGAACTACAACCCTAAACCACTGCTCTCCAAAAGAGAAAGGTCACACGTGTTATCAAAAAAAATTAAATACAAACCTGAACTTTTGCATTTGATGTTGAGAGGTGCTTCATCAGAATGGTCTGGGCAGTCAAAATCCCCATCACATTGCCACTGGGAATTTAACAGGCATCTTCCATCAGCACAGGTGAACTCCCCAGGACGACAGTGGCGATATCCTGGAAATACAGCAACCAGTGACTTCATCTTTTCTTTCACAGTGTCAACATAAAATTCTGCATGTTTCGAGGCAATGTAAATAAAATTATCTTTTGCTCCATAAAGACATATAAAACACTATATGCTCATTCAAAAGTGCACTGTATAGTCATGATACAATACACAGAAACATATGAATAGTAAGATTAGGTTATTGCTATTTTTTTGTTAGTTACTAGGATTTCATTAAAAAGACAGGTTTATACAATGGAGTAAAAAGAAATTTTCAAGGATTAGAATGATTGTAATTTTAAAACAAATAAAAGAACTGAGTGCTTCAATCACCAGTCCCATTTTTATATTATTGCTGAATAAAACTGTAGAAAACAAAAACAAGAGATATGCCTTTCAATGATACAAATGAAGAAAAAAAAAACAACCAAAAAACAACAAAACCTAGATTTTTAAATATATGCCATTAATTCAGATTTTAGCAATACATTTCAAACTGAATTTCACGCCAGCTCTGCTGCTGGAGAGTACCTGGGTTGTTCAGCTATCAAGATGGAAAAGGTCTAGCTCTACAATGTAACAGAGCTGTGATCAGGCTACCTAGTTTGCAGTCAAACCAGAAATCACAAGTTTAAAATCTTGATTAATTAGGTGGTTCACTTTTATATCCTGACAACAGGTCGAGAAGTCTGTTTTGGGAATTTGACTCCTACTCTCTACAAGTAGTTCCCTTTCCCATTAAAGAATGGAACCCTTTCCTAAAATTAGGGTATAACGAGTTTACTTTATTAGTCCCACACTAAGGTGTGTGTTTGATTACCAGCTAACAGAAAATTGCATTGAAGCAGCGCAGCACGTAACAAGCATTGCTGCAGATTTCAGTTTACCCAGTAGAAATTAAATAGAGCCAGTGCCTGAGGGCAGGTCCATACTGTAATTAGATCAGGAATTTTTACATCTTTTGCTCCTGTTGCTGTTTTCTCCTTCTTTCTCTTTCCAAAGGTCTGACAAAATTACACTATTTATTTGTCAGTATGTTAAGTGGCATGTACACTTTTCGTGCATGTATGTGATGCTATTGAAAATAAATTAAATACACCAGCAAGTGATTATTAAAAAAAGAACAACATAAAAAACTCCAAACCATGTATTTCCAAAGCTTGTGACTATTTAGTTCTAAATAGTTATTTAGCTATGGAAGACCGCTTCCCAAGCAATATTGGATCAGAAATATTATTATGATAAATATAGATATTGTGATAATAGATTAACAAACCCACAATGAGTCACTTTCTATACTGGGTTCTGGCACACATAAACTGTTACCAACAGGGGAAATAGTTTACATTTTTGTTACTGTGTGGATCTGTTCTCACGGCCTTTTTTTTTGGCCAAAGAATCTAGAAAATCACTGTAATTATTAAATCAATAACCTGCTTCAGTCCTGATTTGGTTTAAACTCCCTGAACTAAGCAGTTCACCCCTACCCCTACCATCACAAACTGCTCCTTTCGAAACACCCTTTAGTTTACAAAAGAGAAAAGCAAATGGAGTTTGCCGGGAAAGGCCTGTTTGATCCCTTCCTTCTTCAAGAGTCCAGATGCCTACACGAGCCAAGAGCACAGTAGAATGAAACAGCTGCTAGTGAGAAACAAATACCCACAGTAGATGAATTTCGGGATTTCACTTCACCCTTGCATGTTCAACTCATTACGTATTTTACTAAATGCAAACATCAAGAATGTTTTTCTTGCAATCTTTGGCTGTTAACTCTCCTCATTCATGCACATACACTCCAAAGGCGGTGTGTACAACAGAAACATCTAAAACACGTACCCAGCTATTTTCTGCTGTGGTTCTCATTTCTGGAGCACATATAGTAGCAAATAATCAACACAGATTTTATGGCACAAAATCATCCATGATAAAAAAAAAACAAACCAAAAAACCCCAAAACAAAACCCAATAACGTGTCTTTTTTGAGGGAACATTTGCTCTATATTTTCCATAAATATTATTTCTATAGATTCATATTTCTGAGTATGGCACAGATATACTGTATAGATATTCACATAGTATATAAGAACACCAAAATTCATGTGAATGGTGAAAATTAAACATTCATCAATGGTTTTAGTTGATATTCTTTAAACTCCAGTGATAATCATGACAGAGATGTTTTATTATTTAATAGAAAAAACACATATAGAGACAAATATAAAAAAATATAAAAATATATATACATAATAAGCAAGAAATTCTAGAAAATACATTTTTAAAGTCTGTTAAATGTTATTAACAATCAACTGTAAGACACTATAGGAAATAATTTGTCATTGTAGTTCCAGATCCAAGTAAATATTAAGCTCTATTAATGCACAACTTAAAAGTCAAAAACAAAACAATTAAAAAAAGAAGAGCTTTCCTTTTCAATTAGTGACTTAAAACAACAGAACCTGAAAAATGCCTTACAGTTAAAAGTCTGAAATTTTTGTATTTACTCTATTTTTGTTATACTTGCCACATTCCAGAGATTCATCTGATCCATCTCCACAGTCATCATCGTGGTCACAAACAAACTGTTTGGGAATGCAGACCTTGTTATGGCACATGAAAGCATTCTCATCACAAGTGTTATTAGGAGCTAAGGAAAAGACAGTACATAAAAATAAATGAAATTGAGAACAATAAGATATACAGCCAATGTTCTTACACAGAGATGACATGAGAAGTAGTTAGTTTCAGCGGATTCAATGGAAATAACTGTAACTGCTTAGTCATAAAAAAGCATCGCACAATTCAATAGCAGAAAAAGCTACTCATTACCACAGAGAGCTGGTGTAAGGATGGCTAAAATCTCCTGTAATCCAAAACAGAAAGGCTTCAGAAGTTGATGCTGTCTACAACTAGCCTAAGGTCTGCTTCTGAGGAAAAGAACATTTGGGAAGTAGAGATGTCCTTCCTATGTTACTCTGCTCCTTAACAAATGCTCTTTGAAGTCCATAAGCACTCAAAATATATAGAACATATTTCTATACCATTTTTATAAGTTAATTAAAAAACAAACAAAACAAAACAACAAACCTCGATGAAACTATTACTGAACTCCTGACACTTTTAATAGAAACATATCTCAGAAGACTGAAAGTAATAGTCTGTAGGGCAGTAGTTGTCAAGATCTGAACAATTATCCAGAATAAATTGAAGACAGAACTGCATCTCCCTTCTTGATGCACAACTTCCCTGACAGGAGCAGCAGCATTTTCTTCAGGAAGAGCAATAAAACAGCATAGTCAATAATGTGCTAATTTTCATTAGGAAACACGCTGCATAATGTCTATGACGTGATAAACATACTGATCTTCAGCTGCTGTGCCTCAGTCTGTATCAAGAGAGCCTGATGGTGTCAGGCTGATTAAAACACTGAAGGATTCTGGTATGTGTGCTCACATGTGGGCCATCAATCTTTAGCAGCAATCTTGGCAGTAAAAGGGTTCAATACTGCAGGAACAAACAGCATCAGGATATTATAAAGGCAAAAGGACCAAGGAAACAAATAAGTTTTTTAACATGCAGACATACCACAGCCTGCTGTGGACAGCTCATCACTTCCATTGGGACAGTCTCTCTCACCATCACAAAGCCAGTGCCGGGGGACACAGGCGTGGGAGCCCAGGCAGCTGAAGGTGTCTGCTGCACAGGTCACTGAGCCTGGAAAAACACGAGGTGGGAGACTTAAACATAGAATCGTGGAATATTCTGAGCGTGAATGTCCTAACTGAGGTTTTTATGGTAACGGGTAATGATCAAATACAGGGGTTTATTTTAAAGTACCATCAGACATGATTTTGTTCTGCATATTATGACAAATGTACTGACTAAGTCTTAAAGCAAAATTCTGACAATCTCCTATTTCTTCCACTCTTTCCATTTATTCAGTCTCTTAATAATCTGCAAGGAAATTTAATTTCCCACACTTCATGAAAACTATCCAGGAGAGTAACTTTTCAAACTAGTTTTGGTCTGTGTGTTTGTCTGCATGTTTGGACTGACTAAACAAAGGAACTGATTTTGTAAACCACATAATTCTTGAATCATCAGACTATTCCAGGAGGCCAAAGGTATTCAAAATTTTCATGAGTCAGTCCCATATAGAAGAGAACAATGTAGAACAAGTACAAAAGTAGTGGGAGTAAAAAATATCTGACAGTTCTAATTCAAATAACTCCACGTATTTTTACTTGACTATCTTTTTTTTTTTTTTTAAATGGGTTATTCTAGAGATAACAGTATTTCCTAGGATTAGTTTTACTGTGTTTGGAAGTAAATTTTTGCACAATCTATCACTTAATGTATTCTCTTAGATAAGTGAAATACGTTTCACTAAAGAATAGATAATGCATTTTCTACTAATTTAATTAAAAATTAATATAATACCAAGATATTAAAAGATCATTTTCCTGTCCTATTTATTCAAAAGTGGCAACTTTTGGTTACTTATGTACATCAGCCATTTTTTGATACTTCTGAAATTAAACTTCATGTTAAATAAATACTGATTTTTAAGACTGAAAAATCTGAAGTCATGATCTCTCTTATCCTCTTGCAGTTCAAGTCCATCTCCTGTTCCTAAGGAAAAATTCAGCCTTAACTCTCCCCTCTTCATAACTGGTAGAGATCTTCCCCTCTTCGAGAGATGGTCTACAATTTTATTGGTGAGCTTTCTTCTAACAAGAGATCTACAATGTGTTGCAAGTCAAGATATCAAAAGTAGTTAATTCTGAACAACCTTAAAAGAAAAAAAAAACATGCCATCTTATAGTGACACTTTGCAATTTGCTGGTATTTGTTTTCATCTCCATTTTTCTATTCCTACTAAGCTTCAGGCCCTCATGTCTCTTAGGGTTTCACACTGTTCTATATTATTCTCAGAAGAGATGCTTGTCTTCTCAGCAATACCATGAAAACTGTATTGTAGATGGATGTCAGCTTGAAATCAGTGTACTAATTAACATTTTGCCATATAAAACTAGTATAAGTTCCACCTCCATCCTTTTCATTTGATGACATTTCTACATCTGTTTGATTAAGCCACCACAAATCTGAACATAAGCTGATTTCTTCTCTGTCTGCTTAACACTTTCAGCACTGTGGTACCACACAGGAAATACTGAATAAAATACTCTTTGTTGAATGAAATTTAAAGAGAATTTCTGAAAAGGAACAAATATTTAAAAGTTAAATCTTAAAATACAGCATAGTTGACAATGGAACCAATGTATAAATATCATGAAATTGTGACAGTATGACTTGACACAATGTGATTTTCTTTTGAGAAGAATTCACTAACTTTTCCAGTCCACCAAGCACCAGCATGAAAACAAAATTTTCTAATCCTTATACAACTTGAAGGCTTTGGGAATTTGAGAGGAATTTTATTCTTATATGGTGCTGGAAGAAAAAAATGCACACACCTTTAGAGTCTTCAAGCACGTACCACTGAAATGTGTAACTCAAACAGGGATTTTACCTCAAGGGTGGGAACTGGAGAAAAGTTTTGTTGTGCTTTTGCCCACACTGGTGTGCTATTCATATCTTTACTGACAGAGCACACACAAATCATACAGTCCCCATAAAAAGGACTATCAGCTAATTAGAGGGGTTTGAAGGAGGAGATCCTCTCATATTCTACCCTTCAAGCAAACACTCTTTGGAGATGATGTTCTTGTCCTCTTTCCACCATCTTCTTGAAACACATCATCTCTCTCATTGTGCATGACCTGACACAAAGCAGGACTAAAATTATCCTACTTACCACAAATAGCATCACTCTCATCTAAACCATCTCCACAGTCATCCTCACCATCACACGTCCACTGCTTAGAGATGCACTTGTTTGCAGAGCAAGCAAATTGATTCCATGAGCAGGACGAATCTAGGAATGACACAACATCACTGCATTCCCTGCATCTGCTAGCACAGCTTGGGAATTTTCATACTGCTCCTTTCTGTCCCCCCCAGTTTCCAGGTACTAAAACACTCAAACACAGTACAATCCTAGTCTTGCTATTCAGCGTGTTACCAGTTTGTCTCAGAATTTTCATCACCAAAACATTTAAAAAACCGAATAAATAGTGAAACATTCCAAACACCGCCTAATATTTTCAAACATTTTGCTAGTGGGATGAGGGCAAACACTTGAAAAACTGAATCTAGTTTGTATATTTAACATAAATTCTACAACTACAGTGAACTGCTTTATTTGGGTAGTAGGGCAGAGGGGGCACTGTCCAAATTTTTCAACACAGACTTCGTCCTGGTATTTCAGTATTTATCTCCATTTTTAAGAGATTTCATGGTATTTTCTCTCACAAGAAAACTGCTGTGTGTTTGCATTCTGCTGTCCCATTTACACTTTTCTAGAGATTTAAAATAACATTTTTCTGCCTTTAGAATCAGGTTACACAACTCTTCTAAATCAATGCTATTCTTGTGACATCTTCTGAAAAATTTGGATCTTGAACATTTCCCAGACTTCTTTAAGGATAATTTTTTTTTAACCAATGACAAAAAAATTGTAATGTTAGCAATAAAATGGATTTTAGGTAATGTAATCAGCATTTACAATAAAAAAATAAGTAGTGCAATCTGAATTTACAAGTAGATTATTGCAACAACCATCTCAAAATGGGTAAGAGTGATCAGTAGGAAAAGTAGAAGCGACTTAACCCCCTTCCTCTTGCCCACAAAAATCAGCTAGTACATTTTACAATATTGTATACAAATATGCATGTGTAATAAAACCTTGAAATGTAAACACCAAGGTACACTTGACAAATGTGGCCAACACAAAACTTTCTGCTTGTCACAGGGCACTGCAGATCCTAATTTTGAAGTTATAAGATGCATATATACAATGTAAACTGCAAACCAAATATGGAAGCATGTTAATGGGAACTGGGTCATGGGGAGAGTAAAGTATAATGTTTAGTTGTGTTAAGAAGTAAAGCAAAAAAAAACCAAACCAAAACAAAAAAATCCCAAACAAACAAAACCAACAAGAAACAAAGAAACAAACAAAAACAAAAAAATCAAACCAAAACTCCCCAAATTTCAGGTTTTATTTAACTAGGGAATAGGAAATTTTCATACTGTGCTGGTTGCCCTGCTACAATTTCATTACAGAAATAATCTGTTCAGTTAATCCATACAAACTGAAGATAAAAGATCACCTTTTACTATCAGTGAAACCAACCCGCATTGCTCCTCAATCAGGCAGAATTTAAGAATCTGAAGAGATCTGAGCCACAGTAGACCCTTAACCCAGTTCACAGTTCAGGTTTTATCTTATTCACATTCCTTCTGTTCTTAATTTAAATAATTATACCCACATGGCCTCTCATGCAAAGGAATGTCTTCTTTTATGTTTGGCTGTTTCCTGTTGGGGTCTAGACGTTGATTCAAATTGATTGTATCTAAAACTGTTCTAGAAGTAGAATTGTCCAAAAGGGAAAAGGAGGAAGGAAATTTTTTGAAGTAAAAGTCCTTCAAAATTAGGAGTTTTGAAGAATTAGTGGAATTGTTAAATATTAAAGTAATAGAAAAGTCTGTATACAAACGTATCCTTAAGGAAAAGAAATTAAATAACTTTCATTCTGGCATGAGATGGAATTTAAGGTATTGGTAAGATGAAGTATTAGAGTTGAATCTGAAAATATATTCAAGATCCTCTTATAAAGGTCTACAATCAGTCTCTGAGACAGAAATACACACTTGTTTGCTTTCAAAGTGGATTAGAGATTACAGAAACACAAGAAAGATAAAATGCTCACCACAGTGCAATTCATCTACTCCGTCCTCACAGTCTTTCTGCCCATCACAAAGCCAGGTGGTCAGAATACATCTTCCACTAGGACAACCAAAATAATTTTCTTCACATGTGGGTTTGTTTTGAACTGTGATAAAATAAAGAATGTAATGTAAAATGGTCTCTACTTGTATGATTAGGAGCCTAACACATTTCTGCTAAATTTCTAAATACTAATGGACAAAGTGTTTATGTCTAAAAATGAAAAAAAAAACCAAAAAAACAAAAAAAACCCTATTTATATAATGTGCATTCATACAAATAAAAAAAAAATAGTGACAGTTAAGTAGTTTAGGGAACTGAAATACTTCATTTTTTTTCTAGAGAAGAATCAGAGCACAGACCCAAACTAAATCAAAGGCCTGTAGAGGCAAGTAGTTCAGTTTACAGGTTTTGAGGTTAGACAGGTCAACATTGCTTCATGTTTTACACCAGCTGACAGAATTACCTTTCTGATCTAGCTACTATAATTTACAAGATAACTAAATTGGGGCAGTATTTTTATCACTGGATAAACTACAAGTCTGATTCATGCGCTGACTAACAGGAGATATACCAGTGACATTGGAGCCAGAGATTTAGACTTTGTCAGAAATTCAGAAGTTGTTGTCTTTGTTCTTTGTAGAGTGTGAAAGGAATTAAAAATTTTATTTTTATGAATGCTTAGAAAACAGATGTGTGGAAAGAAAACATGCTGTATATTTATTTCCATGATATAAGCACAAATATTAGTCTAATAACAGGGTATTTTCAAAATCTTAAGCAAGGTCCTGGGAAAACCCAGGGGATGGAGTTCCAAGCACTGGAGACCACTGAAACTCTGCCATGGTTTTTATTATTCCCTCAATGTACTGAGGCAAGCTACACTGGGTTTGTTTTCAGCCTCTTTTCTTTTAAAAAGAAAGATAAAGTTATCGTATTTATGGCTTCTAAAGCTGTATTAGTAGCAAAAAAAGAACAAAGAAAGAAATGGGACGTCTATGATGATTTGGTAGATCTTAAAGACTGTCTAGCTACTGCTAAATGAGTATTTTTGCTGTAATTTTCTGTAAGAACAAGGACACTGGACAAAACTGCTACTGGGAGTTATAATCTTCATCACAGAAACAACACTCAACAATTTAATGTGCCAAAGTCATTCAGTTTTGAATGAAATGGTAAAGGAAATCACGTGTAGGTTGAATGTGAATGGTGTTGCTCCCAAGTAAAGGGAGGTGTGATACAGGCAATTAGTCACACATTAAAATGATGGAACTTTTTGGCACGCATTTGAAAGACAGAAAAAAAAGTCATACAAATAAATGGAATAAAACTCACATTAGTGTACTTATGCAACATTAGTTTACTGGAGCTGAAGCACACAGCCCTCAAAATCCTCTTTGGTATTGGACAAAAAAAAAGCTTTCTTTTTGTGGAAATACAGTAAATATAAGCTATTCTGAGCTCAATGAAGTGTTACATACATTAATTCTACAGAACGAAGAGAATCTAGAGAATATGAAGATCAGAATGGAAACTATAATTTTAACATGAATCTGTTTTATAGGAAGGAGGAAAGTTTTTAATGTCAGGTTGACTGACAGTAGTGCTGAAGCTCTAGATTTCTCTGGATCCTGGTAATATTTTCCTCATTAAATTTGGCACAACATATGAGAATTCTAATGGAAACTTCTGATGGCACAGTGGTATTATCACACAGAAAACCGGAATATTAAATGGAAATATTCAGATTATGTTCATTACTAGGCAAAAACTGGAGAGTATTTACCAACATAAAATTAAAAGTTGTATTTCTACAAATTAATAAAATTTATTATTTATAATAATGAATTCTTAGAAGATAAATAATAATTCTTAGAAGAAATAGAGTTAGATTTCACAGGAGGACAAGCCAATTATGAATACCAATAAAGACAAAAAATTACATTCTATTTGCACTGATACAAGGCAATTTGCTATACAGGACACTAGCCCAGTATATTCAAGAGAGATGCAGGTTGAGATGACCAAAATATTCTTATGCTGAAAGCAGGAATTTTGAAATATCCTGGATCATTTGCCATGGCAAGTAAAGAGTAAGGATATTACTGAAGGACCACAAGAGGAAGTGTAAAGTGGAATACAGATAGATTAGAGAAGATTGGAGATTAAAAGACTGAATGTGGCTCTGGAAGACAAAAGTAACAGGAATACTACCAGCAAAAATACTACCAATTTTTTTGTTTATATATATATATTTATATATAAAAAGCTTGAGGTGAAGGAGAGGAGATACAGGCTTGATGTTCCCAGAGTTTATTAGTGTACTCTATTCAGTTTGATGAGAACTTCCTAGGATGGGCCTAATCCTACAAACATGACAATAAACCTCTGTTGATTAAAGTGTTCTCACTCTAAATACAGTTTATCACTTCTTTATTTACATGTATGTTTACATTTTGGACTTAATATTGTCAAACTCAAATGTGGGGTTCTGGATAAAAACACAGCAAACACATAAATGCCATCCTTCATTAGGTACGAATTTAATATTGTGAATAATTCATCGGTTAACATTAAATAAATAGCAATAACCCTAGTCCTGTGTCTGGGACTCAAGTGAGTCATGATCCCTTTTTACTGGCTGAAGACCAGAACAATCACAAAAGCAATAACCCTGGATTCTACCCTGGCAACCTATCCCAGGAACCTCAACCAAATAAAAGGGAAAGTAAAAAGTAGTCAGCAAGAAAAGAAATGCCACTCACTAAAGCAGTAGCTAATAAAAGTTCCTGAGTGATTATGCTGATGCTTGATGAGCTTGACATTTCAATGACTCATGTTTTACTTAAATAAAAAATGATAGATGACAGACCTAACCTGGAGGAAATTGAAAGCTAGACATTGCAGTTTTCTTCAGAAAAATGCAGTACTGGTTTTTAATAATTTGTATAATCTGATGAAACACAAAATAAAGGTGAATAAACTGCATTCAGCATTATATTATTCTCCATATTAAATAAATCAGTATTGACTGAATAAACATTTTACAACACAATTAGAAACACCTTCCCCCCCCCAAAAAAAAAAAAAAGTATGTTCTATTCACTTTTTTACAGTTACCTGGGCATTTTAGTTCATCTGTATAATCTCCACAGTCATTAGATCCATCACATATCCACTCTGGCAGTATACAAAGGGAAGTTGAATTACAGCTAATAAATCCTGAAGATTTTATTCCAAGTTTATAGAAGTAAGCACAGTTTGTATTATCTGGAAAGAAACATCAAATTAGTGCATCACACCTAACACAGACTGAGAGCCTTATAGTTTAATTTTTGGGTTTATCTTGAGCTTGCACAGACCATGCAGGTGTTGGTATCCCAACCAGTAATGACTATGAATTAACTGCCACATAACAAGGAATAATCATGGAGCAGATGCTGCAGCGAAGCACGAACACAAACTTACTGCAGTTCTTTTCATCTGAAGCATCTGCACAATCAATGATCTGGTTGCACTGCGCTGATTTTCCAATGCAAGTCCCATCTGCACAACGGAACTCTGTCGAAGCACATGATGAATCTATAACATATGGTCATAAAAGATGTAAATTTGTGTACTAAACAGACTCTTTAAGATGCACATTATATGTACCATGTTTAAACATTTTACCTCTTAGAATGAAGCATTCAGAACACAGTGTACCTTCCATAGTTAAAAATTCAGTAGACATATGCTTTTGAGTTTATAGGACCTCATAAGTTTCTAATTTTTCAATTTATGTTTTAGCCTAAAAGTGTTTCTGTATAATTCAACTCAATTTGAGATAATCTCAGTGTAAGGAAGGAAGAAGCATTTTCAGGGCCATCTATGAACCGCTCAGGTTTCTTTCTTGCAACACCAGGTTCATTTTTTCCCCTGTATCCTTTTCTCCCTATCCATATTTAACGAAATGATTAGAAACCATCCAGTGTTTTCAAAAAAAATGCTAGTTATTGCAGCTATATTGCTTTTTAGCTATATATTGTGGGGTAATATCCTCTCCAGTCTTCCTGCATTGTAACTAAGGATTTGTGTTGTCTGTTAGCTATTCCTTAATCTGATTCACAGATATAAATATTCATGTTTTAAGACACTAAACAAAAAACAATTCTGATACAAAACGGAGAACAATTCTAAAAAGCCTTGTAAAGGACATAGACATTGTCATGCATCTGAGAAGCAAAGAACTTTTCTTTGCTACTTCAAAGAAAAAGCAGATTCAGAGAAGAAAACACCCATCTTGCAACCCTGCTGTCTGCAGTAAAGATACTCTCTCATTTATTACTTCACAGAAGCAGCAGCACCTGTATTTTAAATTTTATATATACATAATGTAAAATGTTATATATAATATATATACATATTTATATTTTATTTTATAGCCAAAACCACTCTCCTTCTAGAAGACTGTAGGTGTAAACCAAAATCACCCTTTATAGCAATTCCAAAATATGATTAAATTACACATGTTTTCTAGCTACTTCTATTTACATACTGAGTATTTATAAAGCAATATTCTAAAATCACCTTGGAAATAACTGCCATTTACCTTTACAGTCAAATTCATCAGAGTTGTCGCCACAGTCATTTACACCATCACACACTTTATTGCTTGAAATGCAGCGACGATTAGAACATGGCTTGAAACCCTTCCGACAGCCTCTATTTTCTGGAAAGTTAAGAACACATTTTCATTTAGACACTTTATGTCTAATACAAAACAGGCTTACATTAGAACGAAACAAACATTCCAGGAAAAAAAAAATTAATTGATAAAGCATTTGAAGCAACAGGAAAAACTTCAGAAACTGTTTGTTTATTGTCCAGCAGAAAAACTTGGACTGATAAACAAATAATGAATAATGAATGAAAGCATGATGAGAAAGAATGAATGACCAAAAAAATTATAAAGGAAAGCCTAATTTCCCAGTTTTTTACTATCTGGTAGTATAAAAAGCCCACTTGCCTTAAATGCATTTGTTTTGACACACTTTTTTTGTGACAATGTTTGCATATGGCACCCGTAATTTCATCATGTAGAATGAGTCCCTCACCAAATTTGCAAAAAATACAGTATGGTTGATGTAAATGAGTCAAAAGGTCCACTGTCATATCACAAACTAACATAATGTCGTTCATAAAATTATGTTGTATCCAACAACTTGTTGGATGTTAGAATCATGGAATGTGCTGGGTTGGAAGGGACCTTAAAGGTCATTTTGTTTCACTCCCCTGCCTTGGGCAGGGACACCTTCCACTAGACCAGGTTGCTCCAAGCCCTGATCAACCTGGCCTTGAACAATTCCAGAGATGGGACATCCATAAATTCCCTGGGAAAAAAAAAAATCTTTCATTTATTAATCTATTCCTAAATTTATAATCCTGAATTTATATATTTTTAAGTATTGTAGAATAAAATATAAAATAGTTTTTGCAGCTCCGTAAACCTCAAACAGACTACTGACATATAAGACAGTTTCTCTGGAATGACAAGAAGGAGTGTTTTGAAGATTCCTCACCAGCTACAACTTTCTTATTTGCTCCCAAATGACTGTTTCTCTATTCCTTCAACCTACTCTCCTCTCCTAAGAAAGAAAAAGAAACTATATGAAAACTTAATCTTTCTTCCCTGAACTGTCAGCAAAATAAATGACTAAAAATAATACTAGAGAAAAAGAGGATTAATCTATACAAAGATAGACCTGCTTGGGCTTTTTTGGAGGTGGTGTCAGGTTTTGTGTTTTGCCTTTGTTTGTCATTTGTTTTAAATTAATTCTTATCTCTAGGCTTTATGCTTACATAAATACAAATAATGCTTACATAAATACAAATATATCAACACATACAGTGCTTTGCAGCTGTCACTTGTAATTCAAGGGCCTTTTCCCCTGGTAACTAATACTGTTTTGCATATTCCAGATTCTTATTTTCTCATCTGATGTCTTATCCTTTTTTCAGATTCAAATAACTAAACCTTTTAAGTTATCTACATGTAGATGATCTGATGGGACATCACTGCTAGTTTTACATGACATGATCAAAGCAGTTATCACACAGAAGTCTGAAAGCTAAAGAGACACAGATTGAAGATGAAAGAAGAAAAAAACCACAGTTAATTTTTTCAAGGAAAAAAAAAACTTTTCTGTTTATTATTAAAATGGCTGAGGAGAACTTCGGGAATTAAATGAAATGTTTTCATAAAACTAGAGAGGTGACAGGTGTACAGACAACAGGTGGGCTTGAAATGACATGAAATTTTTCATATGGGAAGCAGAAGAGATCCCAAGTCTGTCATATGGATATACAGAACAGAATAAAGGCCAAGAGTTACAGGTACACAAGTAACAAGGAGGTTTAACTTTATGTGTAGGACACATGAATTCACTGACACGACTCAGAGCTAAAGGAGCATTATTTGAACAGCAGTGTTTTAGACACTGCAGTAGGCAAACTCAGCACAAAACAAAAAAACCTGGAAATGATTAATTTAGTGATTATTAAGGGGAAAAAATACATGGAAGGATAGAAGCCCTTGAGGAAATTATGAAAGTTGACATCTCTGCTTCTAAATTGTTGCAGGATGTAGATGGATTGTTGAGAAGAATAATAACATTATCAACTTAAACAGAAAATTGTGTGGAAAGATATCTATTACACAGCCATTTCTATATTTTATAACATTTATATTTAGGTGTTTTCTATTCAAAATCAGAAAAAATCTTATTAACTATTAAAAACTAAATCAAAATTGATAAATTAAATCTGAAAGTACTCAATTTTCATCTTTAAAAAAAGCAGCTAGCTGTTTTCTTTATTTTTCTCTTACAGACAGTAATGAGAACATCTGAGATGCTTTTTATTAAATGTCAGTTAATACATGAAGTTTGCAAGGAGAAATATTTTCAGAATCAAGTAATTCTATCCATATAATGTCAAGGCTTTCTTAATGCGTGAGTTGGCATTTTCTTGGTGAGCAGTGGGTACGAGTAAGTAGATCAGTCACAGAAGAACCAATCTAAGCACATATAACCAAAATAACAATGTGGATGTGAAGGATGTTGAAATGCTTACCACAGTAGAAAAGTTTCTCATCTGACTTGTCCTTACACTGAGCAATGCCATCACAAGTCAGCTGATAATCAATGCATTCACCATTTCCACATTCAAACTCTGAATAAATGTTGCAAGTAGAATTTTTAGCTGAAAGTAAAACATGTTAACACGTAATTTTTAAAAGCTTTCACAATCAGTGAAAATGAGAAAGACATTGGTTGCGTTTCTCAACTCAGCTCTGCTTTGTGGTACTGTAATAACGCAGTTACCACCATCAGTGCACTACATCAAAAGGTGAAGATACAGCCAACTAAGAAAACCTCTTGTATCTACTTTACTTATTCCTTTTTATTCACAAAAAAAAAAACCCAGCGATATACATCTACTATTTTTTGTTCTCAGCTTCTCGTCTAGGGGATGTTTTATCTATTTTTTTAAAGAGAACTAGATTCACATTTAAAAATTTTACTTCTGCTTTCTCTTGCATATAGATTTTCTATTGGTTCAGCTAAGAAACTGAAAATTATCACAAAGTTGACACAGAACAACTTGTTCATGAACTTCATGATAGGTTATACACGTGCTTCATGTGCAGGGTTCTAAACAAAATATCCAAGTTGCCAGAAATGAAAAGTATCCAGAATAGCCCCAGAAAAATAATTATGTTTCCTTTTGTATCCACTATAATTACTGCAGCACAAATTCAGGAAGAACCAATGTCTGATATATTCAAAATTCAGGCCAATATAAATTAAAAGAATTTCTTGATTTGATTCAAACATGAAGAAAAATATAAAAGAAGTGCTGAAAATACAGATTTTGGACAAGGTGAGCTCTGATCTTAAATATGATTTATACATTCTTTTACATCTTGATCAAATTTATCACAGTAATTACTTTTCTCTCTTTTCCTCCCATGTTTTAGAATTTTAAGAGCTTAGATCTAAGAAATTATAGTTCATCTAGTTCAGCATCTTAGACTGTAATCTTTAGAAAAAATGAAAAAAAAAAAAATATGTATAGTATAATCTGCCCTCAGCTGAAGTCTAACTGGACACCCTTGCAGAGATTGCTTCAAACTTCATCTTGCAGAAACAAAGCATTGTAATGCCTTTCAAAGTGTTTCTTTGATGAGAAGTGAGTAGTCAGGGTAGTCATTACCCACAAAATCATCCAATCCCTCTTTGAATTTTACTGAAGTTTTGTCTCAAGAATCTTGACTGGCAGTAAGTTATATAGACTAATTACGCTGTGGAAGGACAGTTAAATCCTCATATCAGCTGGAATCGATAATTTCAATTTTATTGAGTATCCGTTTCAATTGTGTTAAAAAGAAAGAAACTTTTGATCTCACAGCTGAACTATAGTCTGTCTTACTTCCATCCTTCCTGGGTTACTCAACCCCAACATTTAATGTCTAAGTCTTTCTTCCTTTTTTTTCTAATACCTCAGATCTACATTTCCTGCAAACATTTCAAACATTAATTTAGAAGATAGACTCTTGCATCATGGTCTAGATGAAGATTTAAACATGGTTTTACCTAAGAGCTATTTTTAGAGTTGCAATGCTTTTGGAAAATATAAATGTCATATAATAATTTCATAACACATTATCAGGTGTATGAATTTATCTGATGAACCTCTTTCATTTCCACTGATGACCACAGCCTTGACCTTAAATAGGTGAGGAAAAAGTGCTTCAATTAAGGTTCATCTTCAACAACTCATCTGATACAGCCCCAGAGAGACCCAATGGATGCACATAGACACTTCTCAGATATAGAGATATAAAAATCCTAACTATAAATAAGAAAGCATCTCACTACCATAATAAGGATTTAAGGGGAGTATTAATGCTTTGCAACCCCCAAAAAGCCTTATCAGACAAAATAGTTAAAGAAGCCAGATATGTGCTGAATTGTCAAATCAATTTTTACAGTTTATAGAAGAAATAAAATTAATAGCTTGAGCCAACTGTCTTATGATAGGCAGCTGCATCACAGCATAGAAAAGCACCATGTCAGCCAGTATTACTTACTCACACATCTGTTATCATCTATCAGAATTCTGTCCCCTCTACACGAGCAGTTCACTCGCCCGTCAGGCGTCAGAAGGCACAAATCATGACAACCTCCATTCATTTGTGCACAAGGAGATAACTCACCTGAAAAAACAAATGATAAAAGAGGAATTCTGTTTTATTAAATTTGCTTCAACGGCCAATGTCTTTGAGAGAGCAAAGATCACCATATCTCAGATTCACGGGCAATTGATTCAGGTTTTATCAGTCAGATGAAAATGTCAGCCTGCCTCAGATGCTGGCATGGTAAAGATAAACAAACCCAGCTACCTTGAAAATAATAATTTAAAAAAACCCTACAACATTCAGAACTGCCAAAATCCGACAGGAAAATATTTAACTGCACCCATCGAGCACAACATTCACAGCAGAAAATGGTCATTCAATAATATTTATTTGCTTGGAAAGAGGTTATACCCCATCCTAAGTTAACAGCTACTACAACCGCAAGGATTTATGAAACACCATGAAATAGTTTGACTGGGCTAAAACTAAATAAAATATCTGCAATGAATGATACTGGAATTCAGCAAACTGTGTATCTTGCTTTGGAACTTACAGCTGTTGGTGTCATTGGCAACAGCGATAATGCCCATTGGCTGATGAGGGATATCAGAACGAAGAACTTTTGTGTCTCCTCCTGTGTATTTACTGGAACGCAGGATAGCTCTCCTCACCCCATCTGACCAGAAGATGTATTCATCATACACAGCCAGGCTGAGAAACGTGCCTGGTCCAGACTTCACAATTACCTAAAATATGTAAGTACAGAAGAGAAGCACGAGAAGAATTGTTGTCGCTGAATAAGAAGTTTTTAAAGTGCAAACTGGGACTCACATCACTTTATAGTTTTAGACACAACACTTCATACTTCCATACTTACAGCACCTGGAAAAAATGGGATAACAGCACTTAAAATGTGTTAAAAGGAGGCTGCAAGCATCCAAATTTCAGAAAACCAGGCATCTGCTCCTCAATTAAAAAAAAAAAATCACAGTTTATCTAAAGGTGCCTGTAAAAATACCTACTCAAGACAGTACTGCTTAATAGCTTGAGCAGAAAAGTGAACCAGAGGTGCTTTCAGTCTAAAAATTCAGAGTTTTTATGAATCAAGGTGAGAAGCATGTTTCAGAACCGAAGAACACTCACTACATGATCACATCTGAATCTTGAACCCAAGATAATGAATGCTTTGTGTTTTCCAATTAAAAAAAAAAATCTCACCATAGTAAAAATCAGTTTAAAATATGAATTGCAGTTCGCTATATAGTAAGGTTTGAAAAAAGCCTATAGAAATGCAATTAATTTAATCCCAGTCTAAATCACAGATCCTATAAAACATTTTCATATATGTTCTTTCTTTTCATGTTTTAGAATTAAAAATTTCACATGTACAGTTTCTGTTCTGAAGAATATGACACATTTTTAATGAGTTTTCTGGTTGAAAATTTAATTTTGGCTGAAAAGAGTTATTTGGAAGGGGGTTAATACTTCTCCATTAGATAATGGAGATAAATAATACTGAATATTTTTATTGAATTGTATTCTTCCAGGTTTCTCTGGAAAAATAGTAACTCAAGTATATTCATCATAAAGTGGGATCAGTTCAGACCCAGGCTAGCAAAACAAAAACAAAATTCTGGGTCTATGTACTACTTATTGTAGGGAAATTGTGATAAAACCAGAAAAATAACATCTTTTAACAACAAAATAGAAATCACTCTTCTTAAAGCATCAATTCTCAACCCATATCTCTACTTAGATGACCATGGTTTTTCCATCTGCTTTGTGTCCTTTATCCCCTTTCCCAAAGGGTCTTTATAAAAACAATAGGATTTCATGGAAATCTCCATGAACTCAGCACATGTGATGAATTTGAGCTATTCCTGCTGAATGCACACCTGCCCAGGGGATGGTGCTCTGCTCACTCCTCAGCCTACTTGAACGTGGATGCTATTTTAAAAATGCTGTAAATGAGAAAGAAGTAGTAATGGTCAATCCCATACTTAATAATTAAATAAGTGATTGCAGGGGGAGGAAGTCTTTCTCTTCAGGTAAAAAAAAATACACCTGTTAAACAGGACATACAAATTTAATTCTGTGAAATAAAAGCCCCCATTTTTGCTGCCACAGCTATGCCTTGGAGATTAGGAAGGTGCCCTAACTCTGAAGGATTCAAGGAATGCTTCAGGGGCATTTTGTTCACACCTATGTAAAGTTCCCTGCCCAGAGTATTACAACGATTTGCCAACATAGATATTTCTAGTCCAGTGCACAGGAGCACTCCTGGCCATGTTTGAACTCCCTTTTACAGACAGAATATCAAAATTACTTATATTAATCAGATAATTATAACAAATTCTACATTAATATGCACATCATATATTTCTGCATATTTTAAAGAAGGTCTGACTAGAAAATCCTTTTTCCTGGAAAGATTTTTCTTACTGATAAATATTCCAAGAGGACAACTTTTCTCTGACCAACCTTTTTCCAAAATTAAAAGCATTAAAAGATAGATGGGAACGTATAAATGGCAAAATATTTCTTCTGTAATTGTGCACATTTACTGTAAGACACTTTTCATAATACGCTTTTAAAATCTGATGCTATTCATATTCAGACATTCTACGAAAAAATAATTAAAAAATCATGTGTTTCTGGAAGATCTGTATGAAACCTGGCCATGAAGAGTCTGCAACCCCATATTTTTACTCCATGAAAAAGTGAAACTTTCCCAATTGGAAAGATTTTGTGGTCACAATCAGTGCTAAAGAAGTTCAGTTTTCTGTGCTCAGTAGCAGCGTCACAATTTCTCTCAGATCGTAACAACACAGTGTAAATTAATCACAGACCGATCACTGCTGTTCAACCTTCGGAGAGTTGAGATCCAAATAAGGTGTCACAGAAACAAACATCCAAAACATTTGTTCACTAGTGCTCGTAGCATTTCATCTCCTCTGTTATGTCACAGCCCTACACAAGGACACTGGTTTTATTCCAGCATCCAAAATAAAGAGTTCATATTTCTATGAGGTTTTGGTCAACTTTACAGCCCTTTTAACATCCTAAACGTTCTAATTTATAGAAAAACACTGAAAACTGTAACAGTTTTTACTTTTATTTTTTAAGCCTAAGTACAATTTTAAAAAATTAAGAAAACATGAACAAGACCTCCCTACCATCCCTTCCACCTGAGTCAGTGGAAGACAGACATATCCAACAGCACATCACATGTTTTAATTCTAAATGATACCAACATCCAGTTACAGTAGATGCTTCAAGTTCTGAGTAACAGACGTAAAGTTTTCTCTGGTTCCTCTAAAGTGATGAGGAGACAGGAGGGGTGGGATGGATGGGGAGATTCAGAAGCTGGAGGACAATTTAATTTGCACTGTGATTCTTTATTCTTTTAAGTTGTCCAGGGAGTTTTTGTTTTAACATAGAGTTGCTCTAATTTGAGATAAGTGTGGCAGTTTTTCCAGAAAAACATGATTGAAAAAGGGGAGGAGTCAGCCGGGTAGACATGTCAGGTAGACAATTTCTGCCAGAATACTGTAATTTGGATGATTTAAATAAAACTGTTATTAGATTGACAGTAAGAACTAGACTCATAATGATTCTTCTCATGACTACACTCAACTTTTAAAGAAATGCTTTCTTTCTTTTTTTAAAAAGGAGAGCATAAAGGTAATGGACCAGATTTAAGTGTGAGTTGCTTTTACGTATTTCAACTCTAATGAATGGCTTATTGACAATAGTTCGCTTTTCAAAATGCTTAATAAATGGGCAGGACTATCTAAAAAAGCTTCTAAATGTTTCTTAAGGCTCTTCACTTTTCAAAAGGTATCCAAACCTCTGCAGATGCCTACAACAAAATAAAAATTCCACTACAGAAAATTGCACTTAAAAATGTTAAAAGATAACGACAATTTAAAGTCAGTTACATTATAAAATCATTTTACAAGAATAAAAGCAATACCGTTAATTTAAAAATAAATAACATTTTAGATCAATATCAGAAAGCTCATTTTAACTGAACCAGCTTATACAGAATACTACATTAGTCAAAATTATCTAATGTCTTTCATTGTTTAAAATTAAAAGCATAAACCAGTATGCCATACTTATTATTAAGCTATGAATACTGTTCTTAAAAATGTTAACCAGAAGTGGAAGTGGATGTTCAAGACAAAAGAAGAAAGAAATTTGGTACTGAAGATTTCTGCTACCACAAATGAAATTAGAAGAAATTTTTGCTCTAGGTTTATGCTGGGATTTTGAAAGAACAGTGCCAATCACTGCCACAGTCTACTAAATATAATCATGCTTTTTGTTGATTGGTTTGAAAGAAGACCCTATTTTCATCATTGTCATATCTTGAATGCATGGATTTTGGTTTCAATTATTTTTTTCTTTCAAAAATGCTTGCTAAATAACTCTAATAGTAGTCCCATAGTAAAAGATACAGAAGATATGCTAGAATACCACATTTACCAAGAACAACAAGCTCCCCTTTCTGAAGAATTAGCCAAGAACAATGTGACAAAATCAGAAGTGCTTCCTCCTCAGCAATTCATTTGTGTTCCTCCATGTTGGCAATGAACTTCTAAGGCACTGGACACCAAACTGCAGTGCTGAATTTGCAGTGTTCCCCCTTAATTTGCAGTTTCTCCTTAATTTGCAGTTCAGCCGAATGGCAGATTAGGCAACTGTAACAGGCCTGTATTTTTCTTTTCCACTGGAATGCAAAGTACACAGCTCTGGAAATTACAACTGTGTTAACCATGTTCTTTGAAACTACACACATATTATTGTCGCAATACTTATTTTCAACATCATAAATTACAAACTTCATCTAATATTACATTTGCTTCAATATCCTAGAATTTTGGGGGATCCTGAGGCATTATAAATAATCTTATTCTCCATAGCCTTAGAGATTAGTTTTATCTTTCCACTAATTCCTTCTTTAAGTTAATTTCAACCAGGCTATAAACACTGGACATTCAAGATATTTCAGCAAACAGTCTCAAACTGAAAGTGCTGGATCTGTGTCAACCAGCTCTCTACCTCTCAGGGATTAGAGGATTTTATTGCCTTTGGCTAGGGAATAACTTTCATTAGGTTTGATCTTAGCAATACTTTACAGAACTACTGAAAGAAAGCAACTCATCAATGTCAGTGGAGTGAACTCCCCAGAAAAACAACTCAGTAAGAAGGGGGTGGGTATTTCACTGCTCTGTATTGGTTTGGGGTTTCTTCAGATCGATGTTAAAGGGAAACGTGGAGATTTGAAAAGAGCTGAGAAACAAATACTCTTTTAGTCATATTTGCAGGAGAAAGGGATCAGGAATAGAATATTCCTGCTACAACAGCTGTATGAATATTACTGGACAGAGAACATTTAAACAATCCACTTCACTTCTAGTACCATTAATTGCCAAGAATATCTATACTAATCTAGAAAGAGGAATTGATTAAAAAGCCCAGAACATAACTCTTGCTCCCCTAACTATTATAATAGGTGGAAATAGGAAAGGCAATGAACTTAAATGTCTAGGTTGTAAAATGTGCATGTGCTAACAACATCAATTTTTATTGGCATTTCTTGTTCCTCTGCAATTACTGTTTCTAATGCCATCTAAAAAAAATCACAGGGAAGCAGTAAAAACTGAGTGATTTCTGTGTCTGAGTGATTTTTTTTTTCCAGGCAACCACCCAAGCTTATTAAAATATTTGCCTTCTAGTTGACATGATTTTCCTTCAGGTTAGTTTTCACATCTGATTGTTTATTATTACACAGAGAATACAGCAATGTGGTTCTTGAACCCAGAATCACATTCAGGACCTGCATCTTTTTGTAACTGCTCACATTCAGATCTTGGTGAGAATCTTCTTTTAAGATTTTTAGCACATTCTGATTTTAATGGAGTTGGACTTTTTACATTTAAAATTATTAATATTTTGTATGATTTCTCTTTGTTCTAGCTACCTTGGCAATGTTACCTTCTCACGGTAACATTGATGTCATCATGAAGACCTGCTCAGAACTGACCAAAATTACTCAGAAATATAATGCAGGAAAGGTAATTTTAGCTGTCAGTTATAAACTCAAGTATTTAAAAAATGCATAGCCAAAGTTATAGCTTCCATTTCTGCACTTAGCAGTTTGAAGAACAGATGTGATAAAATGTTTCTGAACATTACAGAAACTGAACACCAAATATGGAAATTGTTTAATCGCTTTAATACAGAAATTCAGCCAAATAAAAACATATATTCTAGAAACAGAAAGCTACAGTTCCTGGCAGGTTGCAATTACATAAGGATTATAATTACCAGAAACACCTCTAAACCCTTACTGATTCTAACAAATCACACTTGTGGGCCCACAAAACTATAACTGAGACTAAAACATTCCAACCTGGATGTTAGAAAACAACCAGATAGACATCCATTTACAGGAATTTAACTATCTTTCTAGTTCTTCATGTGTAAAATGTTAGAGAACACTGAACAAGAAAAGGGGGAAAAAAAAAAAAATCAAAGTACCTGACAACTTATTGGAAAAATAAGTCTAAAACATGAAATCAGGTTTATTTGCTGTTAGCTCAGTCTCCATGTTCATGAACAAGATGTTATAATTACAGCACTAAGCAGTTAAAAACAGCTGCGGTCACAATATTAAATCCAACTGAGGGTAGGAGCAAAAATGGAAGAAAATGGGGGAGTGATTGTGAAAAAAGAATAATTACCACTTGTGCTTTTCAAACAGGAAGATCTGACAGAACAAAATGAGAAATGTTTGAAAAAAAAAACCACAACCACCTTTATTTCTTTTGGTAATAAAAAGGAAAGAAATGTAACAAAGAAATTTCCATACTTGAAAGAGTATTCCAGCAGCCAATACTAGTTTTTTAATACTAGTATTAACATATCAGCTCAACATAAAATCAATAAACTCTTACAATCCACTTAAAAGAGTCAATTCAATACTGCTAAATGATTTTCTACTCATTCATTGTACTAGATTATTGTGGTGAGTGGAATGAAGAGAGAAGCTGCTGTCTGGAAGAAAATTCATTACATTACTATTAGACTTTCATGTTCTACTACCCAATTTCTACCTTTGTTAATCTAACTGAAACTGGAGAGTAATGGAGCAGAGATAGCGAGGACAAGGGTAATCTGTTTAAACTATTTTTGACCAGTGGTTGATGGCAGGACCACGCTGAAACATCTTAAAAAAGCTCAGATCACCAGAACGGTGGAATGATCATTACTTGCATTCTCCCAGTGTCACAGACACCAGAGATCTTGTCAGGCTGGACAGCATGTGAAAGAAGTAAAACAACTGCCCTGGAAATATTATTTCACGAAATCAATAATGCAATTACCAGGTTGGATTCTGGCATTATTTGTATCAGTAAGAATTCATCTAAAGGGTGATCTGCAACTCTGCTGAAGTGCTGCTGGTGAGGCAAGTACTGGCAGCCTGCTGGGTTTTTTCCTGGTAGGACAACCCTCATTTAACTAATGCAGGAAAAGTGAGTACTCAGATCAGTGTTTTTGACAATAGAATGAGATGATTATCCCAATACAAGTATCAGTGCAGGACAATTAACAGTAGCATATCCATGTATAGGGAACACAATAGACCTCCTAAAAAGCCTTCAGAAGATTGTGATGGACTCAGCTTATTGCTGTCAGGAGCTTCCTTGTTTATGTAATTGGGAAGAGGAGTTAAGGCGACAGAAAGCCAAACCAAAAGGCCACATAGTAGGAAAATTGAGCATTTCAATGTTCAGGGGCTGAGAAAACAGAATTACCAGTTTATCTGGAACCAAAATTTAACTTGCTAATGCAAATTGAAAGCCAGAGGCCTCATAAAAAAGTGATTTTAGCAATGGTTTCTGTAACTAAGTTGCATCATGTCCCATCTCATGTTTGGGATACCTATTTTGTTATACCCTCTGCAAAGATAAACTCAAATTGTTTAAAAATCTACTAGGTACCTTGTACTTAACTGACAGCAAATTCAAAACCTTCCTTAAAACAGGATCAGTGAACCCAAAAATGATTGCAAAATGAAACAAGAACCACCAGTACAAGACAGAGCTATACATCAAAAACTGGAAATACAGCCAAAATAAATAGGAAAAATAATTCTAACTGGGAAAAAAAAATTATTTAGGAATTCCTCTCAAACTGGAAGAGGAAGAAGAGAATACTCAATCTAGGAAGAGTTATTTTCAGAGAAAATTTTTGAAGTAAGCACAGAAGATGAAATTACTTTAAAAATTACTTATTATGTGTGATATGAGATATTTCTCTCTTTTCCCTAATAAACATGACAAAAAATAGAAGTGAAGTAGGCAAATAACTTCATACATAGAGATGGCAATGTACATTAGCAAAGTAAATCCCCAGATTATATACAAAATGTATATAACTATTTCTGTACTTTCTTAAGCTCCAGGAACTTTAGAAAGAAGCTTGCAGGCACACACAAAGAAGCATTAGCACAACTTTCTGCTAGTGAAAGAAATAAAAAAGTGGCATTTTTAATTGACCAATGAATTTTACTTCAAGACAGTTTGCCATTTACAATTATAATAATGTACATTAATACATGTGATGGAGTAACAGCCAAAAAAATCCTCTAATTTACTGTCAGTCTTCAAAATGGATAGCAAAACAGAAATAAAGGACAGGAAGTCAGGAGAAGGATAATGTAATATATTAGAACTTTCAAATTATGATACAAGTCCTACAAAGGAAATAGCGGAGAAAGCTGACAAGTATCAGGAAAAAATGGGTAATTTCCTCTCCCTATATTCATCCCTATATGTACTCCTTATATATGCATTATAAGATGGCAACAAGTCCCTGAAGACACCATTTGAAAAATACTTTTATGTGGTAGACAGAAAACTGAGTCAGAGAATGCAAACTTTAAAATCCTTCTAGCCTTGGTTTGTCCAGTTTCTGATATTTTTACTGCTTCTGAAAACATTAGTGAGCTGTGGTTAATTTTTACAAATGAAAACAAAAGGGAAAAGGAAAATTATGCAAAACTACATGCTGTTACAAGCCTGGCTCTCTTATTTTGTTCTGATAAGAAAATTTTGTCTAAACAAAGTGTGTAGGACTTCTGGATAAGATTGCATAAAAACATGTAATTTTCATTTGGGATGCAAAAATACTTCTTAAGTTTTTATAGTGTATATGAATGGCTTTTTTAAAGCTAATAGATATCAAAGTGAGATGATGAACGCTAATTTTTATGGGTAGGAATGGAATACAAGCCAGAACACGCCCTTTATTCATTTTATCCTGAACTTTGGGAGGTTCAAAATCCCTGAAAGGAAGATTTCATGAAATATGAGAAGTGTAGTACTAAACATGCAACAAAACCTCAAGCACAGATCAACTGCCTTCAATATATTCCTGGTAAAAGGTCTACTTGAGCTGAAACTAAGAAGGCACCAAAAGTATTATGATGAAAGAGTAAAGGAGTTCAATAGATCTGAAAATGTACAGTTAGAAAAGAAAAAAAAAAATTGTCCAGTAACACTCAAGCATCACCGAAAAGAAATTCTGAGCAAATATAGAGTACTATTTGCAGTTCAATAAAGTTTTAAGCTTTAGATTTAGTATACGACTAATACTGGGAGAAACTCAGACAACTAATGATCTCTCTGTAAAATTTTCACTTTAAAGATGCTAAAAAAAGTAAACAAAGAGATTTACAGTGAGTATATTCAGGAATTTTATTTTACTTACATATCTTTGTGATCCATCATATTCACACCTCTCGATTTTTCCCAAGCTGCCATCTGAAAAGTAAAGTTTCTCTGCCCTGTGATCAATGGTCAGTCCATTTGGTGTCAGAATATCTGTACTAATGATAACCTGTGCATTTTTGCCAGAGAGGGTAGATCTCATGATGCTTGGGAGCTGCTCATTCCAGTTAGTCCAAAACATTAAGCTGTATTAAAATCAAAATAACAAATAAAACCATAAGATACATTTTATAATTTAGTTCTCTATGAAATGAGCAACAGAAACAAAAAATAAAATGCCTTCACAGACAACTTTGAATGTAATCTAGGAGTAATTGTGATAATCAGTGATGAATAAAAAACTCTAATAGCCAATATCCTATAAATTATAGCAGTTTCCTAGTTCATTAATTTGTACACAAGTAGAGATTTTTTTTTTCTCTTATAGATCAATTCAATTCTGATCATGTCTGCATACTAATAAACCATTACAGAGAGACACAGGATGTGGAATGATATTAACTTAATTCTGCTAATGTGTAAATTAGTAATTTTTAACAGTGAAATTAACCTAGAGCTTTTCCCATATTAGAACTGTGATACAGACCAAAGGACTGGGATGCAGAAGATTGATTGTGGGAAGAAAGTCACACTAATGTGCTCTACAGGAGGCTCATTTAGCCCCTTGTTACAGTTTACAAGGGGGGACAAATATTATGGAATGAGCTGTGGATGTAATTCAAAGACTGGTCAGAACCTGCCCATCCTCTTACTACAATCTCCATCAGTATTAAGGTGGTTTATTTATGATACCTGGGTAAACATATTTTACAATACAGCATAAACTCTTAATTTGCATAAAAAGGACATGAAGTCACACGGGGAAATAACCTTGACTACTCATGCAACATTGTACACTCAGCTACCAATCTAAAAATGGGATTTAACAAGGAATTAATGGAGCCCAGCCTCCTCAAAGGGGAGACAGCTACAAGAAGCAGAAAAAGCAGATTGTGTTTTTTCCAGAATTAAAGTACCTCAAATTTTTAAGACATTTATTAACAGGAGTAGAAATATAAACTCTCTCACTATTTTACTAAGAAACACAGTCTTCCTGAGAGTGGTCAGAAGAGAACTAAGGCTTCTTTGCAGGATGTTGTCCTTATATACTTTTATAGTACACTGATTTCTGTGTTAATCATGTGGGCCTATAATTTGCACACAAGAAACTCAGACTCCTTTCTGTAAATACTTTAATTTTTTTTTTTTTTAATTTAAGTAATAAGACTAATGTGTCTGATGTCTAAAACAACCACTCATTAACTTGCATTTACCTTACTTTTAAGAAAAGCAGCTTTAATTTTTTAACGTTTCATGAAAATGTAATGGTTATTTGAAACATGAAAACATATAAATTGTTGCACCTTAATTCTGGCAATTGCTTTATAAAATATACTAACAGTTGCCTCCTAAACGAAGAAATCAACTTAACCTTCATAGGTATTAGTTTTTCAGAGCATTAGCTGACTGTGAAATGAAGAACTGCTGCGTGGCACTGGGTCAGAATTAAAATCTGGTAAGAAAGGTGCAATACATACTTTTGGCACTCGTCCAGAGCCAACACGTGTGGATGATCGTCCTCCGACATGGTGATTACGGCTTCCCGGTTGAAAGCCCCTCGACGCCTCTGGTCAACCGTGTGTCTCGTGATGGAGGATGTGGTTGAACTGGTCCAGTACAGGGTGTCCCAAGCTCTGTGATAAGCGAGTCCTTCCACTGACCCAACATCTGGAAGAAGATGGTTACAGATAAAGCAAATAAAACATCTGCTAAGAAGACGTTTGTTTTTGTTTTTCTCCTCAGGGTTGATCCTGCAGACTCGCGGAGTTCAGCTATTTCAGCCCGAGTCTGTCAGTTCTTTTATAATTTCTGCTGATTTTTTTTTTTTATTGGAATCAAAATCCTAAAATGTTTTTGTAAATTTAAATTAAAGTGAAAACTAGAGAACAAGACCACTGTCAACAACTCTGTACTCTTTTGGCCTATTCTAACAATCATTAACATTTTTAGAACACTGTCCCCAGACAACATATTAGAAATAACAAGCATTTATTCAAGAAAGCAGTAATTTAGTCACATCTCCAAATATGATTTAAACCAAGTCTTAGAGTGTTTTCACGAGATACTTTTATTATTCAGCATGATCTTTCAACGTATTTTCTGGCACAGATACACATTACATTAACAGTGATCAAAGTGTCCCGTTGTTATCAACTGTGTGAGCTTTTGTTAAACACCCGAAATACATTGAAGAAATACCAACTCTGAAGGTCTCAACATCGATATATAATTTTAATAAGCCACAATACCACACTCTTTCATTCAACATAAAAAACTGTGAGCTAGAAAGAAAACATTAATAAGAAACTAGACCATTTATTTAATGTCCAGAAAAGATAAATTCTATCTAGTCCCAATATATAAAATGGACAGATTGTGAGGAATAGGAGTAATTATTTCCTACCATTATCTTATAATTACTAGAGAAATGTATGTTGATAACTTCACTTATTATCTTGTTAGAAACAAATATTTTTAGACCAGAAGGTTCATGCAGCTTAATAATGAGCTACAGAAGGCAAAAATCTAGAAATATAATTAGGATTACATTATGCTGGTTATTACAATTTCCATTCAGCTTGCTGAAAGATGTAATTTTTACCGTGCAATTTATATAGACAGAACAGAAAGTCTCAAAATAAGTTTTATCACACTGAAAGAGCAAACAGTAAATCAAAACTTTGAGGCAAATAACTCAAAACTATGAGG
>NW_020955895.1:790050-830280 GCF_003031625.1 Empidonax traillii | reverse complement strand
AAATATAATTAGGATTACATTATGCTGGTTATTACAATTTCCATTCAGCTTGCTGAAAGATGTAATTTTTACCGTGCAATTTATATAGACAGAACAGAAAGTCTCAAAATAAGTTTTATCACACTGAAAGAGCAAACAGTAAATCAAAACTTTGAGGCAAATAACTCAAAACTATGAGGCAAACAATTACGTATCAGGTTTTTTTATTTCCCGTTTGAAAGTACTTGGAGATGATCTGACTACATTTTGTGACATATCTGGGGAGAAATCTCAGTGACTTGTCTTAAAGAAGAAACAACAGAAGACATAAATGAGATTAAATTCCTTAGAGGGAGGTGAATATGTGTAAAAATAGTTTATCTACTTATGAAATAGAATTTAGGAAAAGCAAAAGATATCTCACTTACAAGTAGTTCAAAATTAGCCAGGGTTTACTTGGCATTCAAAGTAACTTGAAAATTACAAAAACTCCTTCTCAGCACTACAAAAATGATCCTTTTGATACTAATTCTGGCTTTCAAAAAGATAAGTGGGTTACATGCATTCTTTATCTGCCTTATTAATTTTTTTTTATTTTAAGCATTAAAACCATATTGAAATATAGTGAAGGTTTTAGAAATCAAGGACTGAAAATATTCAGTTCTTTCAAATATCATGACAGAGATGTGCAAACATCTACTGAAATATTTTAAAGCCAGTTGGAACATGTCTGAATGCAGGGTTATTATTAACTTTTAGGCAGGTTCTGGAGAGGTTTGTCCCTACTATGAATTGAGAAACCCACACCACGTGCATGTATTTTTCCCAGAGCAACCTTCCTGAATGAAACAATTAATTCCTTCTGAGATGTAACCCATGCACTCTTTCAGCAAAAGTTTGTTACTTTTTCTGAAAAACAAAACAAAACAAAACAAAACCCACAAAAGCCAAAAAACAAACCCAAGTATCTTTTGGGAGTGTGAAAAGACCACATTAGGTTTTGTTCCTTTTGCAGACAGAGACCTCCCAACCCCTGAAATCTTCACACCTCAAACACAGCTTAACTTGTCCAAACCAAGTTTTGTAACATACAACAAAAACACCCTTGACATCATAGCAGCAAAATATCAACCTCAGGATCAACAACCAACACAGACACACACTGGTTGGCAGTGTGACTCAGAAGGAATCCTAAAAGTAATGATAATTTCCTGGAGCCAGAGGTTTCAAAGGACACTTGGACTGCCCAAATTATCCCAGAGGCACAAGGCCAAGAACTGCACACATGAACCACTCTGCTCCCTGACCTGGGAACAGGGATCACTCCCAGGGGTAGATATGGGTTCTAATCAACTTCTTGGTTACTTTCTGCAAATCTTCCACTAACTGAAATTAAAAGAAGCTTACTAAGTCTGAAAACTGTTAAAATAAAGGGTCAAGAATACAATTTTAACATAATCTACTAATTTAAATTAAAATTATATGCTGAACCCCAATTTGCAACTACATAAAATTCTCTAAACTAAAACCAGTGCTCTTAGATGTCAGCTCACTATATAATTATTAAATTTCCCTGTACAGAATCACAAATTTGTCTCAATGGTCCTCATGGGTCCCTTCCAACTCATACTTTCTGCAATTCTATTAAAAAAATTACAAAGGTATTGACATTTTCTGACCAGTTCTTTATTTGTAATGAACAAAACATGAGAGCATTTAATGCTCTTCATTTGTAAGATGACTATCAGAAAAAAAAAAAAAAAAAGAAAATTCCCTCATGTAAGCTCTTGCATTTTTAACAGCTTCAGCTTTGTTTCTTGTCTGAATCTGTCAAGAAATTTGAGAGCAAACTGATTACATAACATTGCTACAGTAGAGATTTAGGTTCACAAAAGATAATGATGTTGTTCCTGCCACAGCTAGATGTGATGAATGAAAACACAACTAGAATGATGAAACTGCTCTTCAATACGAGATGTGTTGGTTTAGTTTAATTTCTACACTAAAAAGAAGAACTCAATTTTTCCACAGGTATTAGAAAGTACAGCTTCACATTCTGACACTGGACCAAGACATCATTCTACAATTCCATGTTAAGGTCTGTAAATCATGGCAGAGGAATGTTTCATTCTATGTTGCTCTTTATAAAATGGTAATAAATAGATTTTCAGAAAACAGATACATCAAAGATTATGGTATATTTAGAGATGAGCCAACATTTAGCATACAGATGAAAAACGTTTTAAGAAAATAACTAAAGTATGCAGTTTTTAAAAAAAAAAACTTTGCCATATGTACATATGTTCTCAGTGGAGCAGAACTAAAACAAAACAATCAATAAAACACTTTATTTCAAAGAGAACAACTTTAAAAGAAAATAAAGAAGCTAATGTTCAAAGACTCAAGAAATCTACGCTAATGATTTCAATTCTTCGATTGAAAAGGAAAAAAACAACTCAACACCTTAAAATAGCCCGACAACAGAATCAGGCTGTGAAAACTGCCTCTAATCAAATATCCAATATCCAATTAAGGATTAAAAAAGCCTTTACTCAGAGTATGGTGAGGCACTGGCCCAGAGAAGCTGTGGCTGCCCCATCCCTGGAAATGGTCAAGGCCAGGTTGGATGGGGTTTGGATCAACCTGGGCTAGTGGAAGGTGTCTTCCCATGGCAAGGGGTTGGAACAGTATAATAAATTATCACTGATAATAGAATTTTTTTTAATTTATATGTTTCTAGATTAAATTCTTTTTTGTCCGTTTAGAGGTTATTGATGAATCCCCAGATTCTTGTAAATCTTTTTAATAATGATAAAATAGGGACCAGCTGAGGACAGAAGCGATCCTACAAATGGTCCTCTAGACATTTTGAGGTTGTTCCTTAAAACTAAAACCTTTTAGCGACTTCATACTGTTAAAGATAGAACAGTAGAGAAGATTCCAAAGCAACTGCATTATATCTATGCAAACCAGTAATGATATTATTTTCTATTTACTTATATAAGTACTTCCTTAAAACATATTCTAGAGCACTTTTTTTTTTTTTCAAGTTAATTTATCGTTAGACATTCAGTTATTCTAAAATATATTAGAAATATGGACTCATCCTCTCTGGTGTTACAACTGGAGGATTTAGTTCCAAAAACCTACAACAGGATGAAAATTAGCAATTTGTTTACTCTCAGCTTCATATTTTTGCAGCATCATATAATATTCTGAATTGGTAAAGCATAAAGGAACTGGAAATGAAAAGAAACACATTTGTTTCACTGACATATTGAATTAAAACACTGATGGCATTAGATGCCTACAGCACTGATTAGATTTATTCTAGCCATGAAGAAACAGTTTATGATTTTCACACGAATAGCATACTTAAATGAAAGGAACATTAATACAATATGATATTAATATACAAATACTCACATTATTCACCTGCCAGTGACGTTCTGAATTAAATCAGTAATGGGGTGTGTAACTGATTAAATATGTACACAAGAGAAGGCAACAGCTTATGATTTACAAAGGCAATGGTAGAGTGATCACATCATTACGTTGCCAAATGCTATCTATCACTTTTACTGAACTTAACGAAGATAGATTGCATCCCACAGATGAGAAGTAGCCTATAAATATTGTCATGCTGATCTTCATCTGACTTTCCCAGGGAACAGACAAGCAACAAATCAATAACTGAAGAACTCAGAATAAGCTCCCTTATTATTGCAGCCAGGAAATAAAAATACTAAAGGACATGAAGTTTAAATTATCGAATAGTTGTTGCCACTGGCTTTTGGTAATACATTTACTAGTTCTCCTTTTCCTAGATTTGTATCTCTTATCTTATACTTTTAAAATTATCTAGGAAGCTTACAGTAAAAACTTTTCCAGTTGTACCACTTCAATCACCTTTTCCTTTTCATTTCATATTTTACCAACTCCTTTTCTTCAGCAAAGCTGTAAAGCAAGAACAACTGCCAACATCATAATTTTTTTTTTTAATACTCAAAAGCCATCAAAGTAATGAAATTGAGCATAAACAGCACTTTGATATCAGAACTTTGGAGGAGGCATTCATGTTCAGTACTGAAACACCTGCTTGATCTTTATTCATTCTGTGACTTGGCTTTGACAATTTACCTCTCAGGATTCAGCCTGGTGATTGTTACACCAGACTGGTCACAGGAGGGGACCCAGTCTGTTTGTGTAAGATTATGGGGATGGGTTACAGGTGGTCACTGTTTGATCTGGGGTGAAAGAAATGTCTCACAAGCCGTAAAGCACCTGAACGGAAGGGGTTAGATTCACGTTTCTCACTGACTGCACAATTAGAATATTAAATAATTCTTTACTTTCTACGTTGCTCTTCAAGCATCAGAAAGCAGAAAGCCTTTTGCTAAACGAAAATTCTATGACATTAATAAGTTTCTAATAAACTAGCCAATTGTGTCCTTTTTCTATTTATCCCAATAACATAGTTTTATTTTAAAGCAGATACAAAGCTTGCTAAAATTATACCATAAATCAGTAAACAACTCTATAATTTTTCTGTATCTTTTATATATATATATACACCCATGCTATAATCTATTCCACATTAAAGATTTCTAAATTTAATAACAGTGTAAACAAAGGCTTTGGGTTCTTCAAAGCAAAATCAACCCTAAGTTCAAGGCACTACAAACATCTCCATGGATGTAACCTTATTATTCCTTCAAACTTACTGAGGCAATACAAGTTAACAAGTGTTATATTATCATAACTTAAATATAGTTAAAGTATCAATGTAAAAGAGGTTTTAAAGATTCCAGACTGGAAAGCTAACCTATAGGAATGGAAGTGTTTGATTAGATTATTTAAAATCTCAACAACTGTCATGGAAGAAATGTTTTGCTAATTACAAGAGCCCATATTATCTTTTTGTGCATTACATGTGGACTCTAAAAAAATCCCAACCTACTATTCATCCTCAGGACCTTTAAATTGATGCTATTAGACTAATAAGCTTTCTTATAAATATGTATAATCACACATTTTTTTATTCCTGTTGAAGTAAAACCAGACACTAGGGAGATATTTGAGATATTAATGGCAGAATAGCCTAATAACCCATAATATTTGCTAGATCACATTACTCTTTAGAATAAAACAATTAAATTCAATAGATGTTCCTCTGTGTAATTTTTTCCTGAAAGTTCACCAAACAGTTTTACATTTAAGGCAACTAAGCCAGAGTTGCTAAGGTAAAAATTTAGTAAATATTTTCATCAATAAAAATCCAAGGGCAATGTTTACAATTGAATCAACCACAAACAGTATTAATTCCTCATGGATAATCTCAAATTCAATAGGCAGAAACACCTTTCCTCAATACTGTGGTTGGGAATGCTCAGGACATACTATACTAAAAAGATCAGTGTAAATCAGCTCCTGACATAAATACACTTAGAGTTTCACACCAGGAACACCTAAACAAGGCATGAAATGTGCAGGACTACATCATTCTGGAATAACAAATACCTAATATAAAATGAGATGACTTTATCCACCTGTAGCAACAACTCATAGATTTTACCCACTAATCATTGTCTCTTGGAAGGTGTCCCTGCCAGGTGTCCCTGGCTTGGAACGAGATGATTTTTTAAGTCCCTTCCAACCCAAAATATTCAGTGATTCTGTGATTTTCTAATATTCAGCCACATACAGAAACAAAAGATAGTGTTAAGCC
Source organism: Empidonax traillii (assembly GCF_003031625.1). Taxonomy (NCBI): domain Eukaryota; kingdom Metazoa; phylum Chordata; class Aves; order Passeriformes; family Tyrannidae; genus Empidonax; species Empidonax traillii. Next base: position 824,573 of record NW_020955895.1, on the reverse strand, counting down.
AGACAACTTGTTTTCCACATTGGAATAATAAATATCATGGTTTACTACTTAAATATCCTAGAGTTAACAACAGCCTCACACTTTCCCTCCTTTAAAAAGTGAAAAATCAGTGGACCTACATACAGTTATAATGAATATACAAATACATATACTATATACATATACCATATACAGCTATAATGATTCCATTTATGACATGAAAAGCAACAATATTCAAGTTGTTATTTTTAACAGATTAAAAAATCCTTCCCCTGAAGAAGAAAGCTCCAAAACTAAAGGGATCTCATACAATGTACCAAAAGTAACGCTCTGTAAGAGAAATGGGAACGTAAATGCCTTTTTGACAGTTAAATTAGACCCATTCAGTTAGGAAGAATAGTAGCACACATTGGAACACCTTTAAAAGATTCAGACTGTAAAAAGCCTTACAATACACCGCAGGATGTGCCACTTTATGTTAGCAGTGAAAAGATTTTTGCGTTCCACAGACACGAGATCCTCAAGTTCAAAACAGGAGAGTTTTCTCACATAACACTTCCTTTTGTGCTGTGAGAGACATTTCACTGGCAAAATGTCTCAGTGCCTTTGTTTACACACAGTTAGGACAAAAAACAGCTCTTTGAGTGTATCTCATCTTAATACTTCCTCCTTAATACTTTCTCCTGTTTCTCATTTGGGTTTTTTTGTGGTTTTTTTTGTTTTGTTTGGTTTTGGGTTTTTTTTTTTTTTTTTTTTTTTTTTTTTTTTTTTTTTTTTTTTTTTTTTTTTTTTTTTTTTTTTTTTTTTTTTTTTTTTTTTTTTTTTTTTTTTGGTTTTGGGTTTTTTTTTTTTTTTGTCTTGCCTTCATCTTTTTTCTTTAGTTTTAACTTCATTGGTGTTCTTGTCTACTGTTGTACCACTGTATTAAAGCTATTTGAATATTGCACTGTTTTTCTACAGATAAACTGAAGCAGGCTTTGGTTAACTCATATATTGCTTTAAACTTCTACCTATGATAAATAATAATTAAAAAAACCTCAACAAACTCTTAGCTTAGAAACTGAAACTTAGCTTTTTTAAGAAAGGCTTCTTTGTATAAACATAAGCTCTGCAACAACTTAGGTCAGCCAAAAGAATATCTGTGCGAATTCACAGGCAAGAACAAGGTAAAATTTAAAAAACTTGCAATAAGAAAGATTATCCTGATGAAGATACTTAGAAAAACAAGAAAGAACAAGTCCCTGCTGAGTGACCAAATGAAATATTGTTCATTTCATCAGCAGAGTTCAGAGCTCAGGAAAAAATCCCCTCCAAAAACCTAATGCTGCACAAAACCCAAAGGTGACATGACATGGTATAGTATGCACATGCTGGGCTGTTTTTCTGTTGTTGTTATTGTTTCCTGCTGCTGGAGACAGAACCCTATCAGGTACAGGGATCTTGGTGAGTTTTGAATCTATTTCTAGTGAACTGGAACAACTTAGATAAAGTTGTTTATATGCTGTAAATCTACTTTTGCATGAGCCGAAAATGTGTTAGCTAATGGTTGTTTATGAGTTGCAAATCTGTTCAGTGAGGTGAAAATTTGCCAGATAATGGGTTGTTTATGAATTCTAAATCAATATTCAGTGAGTCGGAACTATGTTAGATAATGGCTCGCGAACGGGTTGTAAATCTGTTTTCAGTGAACTGGAAACATGTTAGATAATGGGTTGTTTCTGGGTAGTAAATCTGTTCTCAGTGAGCTAAAAACATGTTAGATAATGGGTTGCTTGTGAGTTGTAAATCTGTTTTTAGTGAACTGGAAACCTGTTTAACAAAGAGCTCTATATGTCTTAAGTGTTTTTAGCGTGCAGGAAAGTTCACTAATCTATTAGATTTGAGCAGCATGTCTGGTTTCAGGGACATAGAAATCCATCAGGTAAGAAATTCTTTATGAGCAGATTTACATTCAGTGAACTAAAAATCTGGGACAACAGAATCTTGCAGGTAACATACCCTAATTTCTCTACTGAAGTCAAATACTGAATAAAGGTTTGAGTGATTTGTAGACTTGAACTTAATGAGGTAGAATGATGTTGAAGAACTGATAGAACCACACTAGATATTTCCACTGTGGTTTTGAATCTCTCCCTAATAAAGTAAAACTTGCTACAGGTGTGTACTAATAATTCTAGAAGAAAAAGATAGTAAAATTATTGTAACATAATTTTTTTTTTTTTAATCCTGAAATGAAACATTATTACTGAAATCTCTGAGCTGGATTCCAATTAATAAATTCTATGTGATCTCAGATTCTTAATTTAGAAATCAGAAAATCTTAGAACTTTCTGTCTTCCAGTGAATGGAATTACTGGTGTCAACCAATCCTACCACTGCTTTTCCCTTTATAGGTATGGTTGGTTAAATACTTCCCCTATTATCAAGCAGCCCCATGAACAGTCTCCTGTTTACAGCAAGAGAAAAATCACATGCAGACTGTGGAATGGAGAGTAATGCAATACAAAAATACCAGCTGAAAATGAATGAGTCAACATAAACTAAGGGGCTTTAAAACACATGAAGAAGAGCAATAAACTAACATATACTGGGATGTTATAACCCTTCTCATTTACAAAGAAGTATTTCTACAGAATAATACAGAAGCGTTTCTACAAAATGCCATAGTTCACATACACATCCCAAGCATGTACAGTAAATTTCTTTGCAAGGATACAAAATTTCATCTGACATTCAATTATTCAGAGTGCTGACTCTGCTAATGAAAAATGAAATCGGGCATATTAAGTTACAAGTAGAAACACTTCCTAACAATTTCTTAAAACTATAATTCTCGACTATGCTTTATGGAATGTCTTTAGCTCTTGTAGAACAACCTATTATAAAGTAATGAGGAACACTTTATTGTTCTTTCAAAACCCAATTTCTATCTGCATTGGTGCTTCACTAGTATTTGTTTCTCCTCTTTGTTTTAAATGCTGAATATTCCAGTGGTTTTTCACACAATATTTTTAATGTCTTCCTATAATACCAGAGTTAAAATAGTGCTTGTGTGTCGCCACTGCACATTTCTGTGAGCTGTCTGTGTCTCTCACACAGTTAACCTCAACTCTGAATGTCAAGGTCTAAACCTTTCCTGGGAGTAAGGAGAACATCCTGACAACATTGCTTAGTTTATCTTCACCATATTTTAATACAGATGCCACTGATTCCTCTAAAATGTGCACACATAAGAACTCAAAGGAAGAAACAAACAAACAAAAAAGGCCTTGTATCATATAGAATCACAGAATGGTTTGGGTAGGAAGAGACCTTAAAGATCATCTCGTTTCATCCCCCTGCAATGGGCAGGGACACCTTCCACTAGCCCAGGTTGCTCAAAGCCCTGTCCAGTCTGACCTTGGACACTTCCAGGGATGGGGCAGCCACAGCTTCTCTGGGCAACCTGTGCCAGGGCCTCATCAGCCTCACAGGGAAGAATTTCTTCCTTACATCTCATCTAAATCTACGGTCTTTCAGTTTAAAAGTATTTTAAAAGTGCTTTTCCATTCATTAGTGCCAACAGTTCTCATAACTACAAACGTCTTCCCAGAACCACCATGCAGAGGTAATAATCCAGTAGAAGTAGTAAAATAATACTTATGTCAGTTTGCAGCTGAGTTTTTTCTTTACTAGAAGTCTTCCCATTAACATGCAACAGCAAGAGGTGATACAACAAATGTGATTCCATTTTTCCTCACGCTTTCTTTGGTCCTGTTATTAAACTGACCCAAACAAATAGACAAATGTAGAAATGCCATAGGCAACATAAAATACTGCAGTAGAAATTCCTATGAGGAGCAAAAACTATACAGTTCTTCAGACATTTTGGAAAACAATTACTGAAATAAATTGCAGCCTTCAAAAAGTACTGGAAAAGGACAAGTAACAGAAGAAACAAAGTATCTACAACTGACTACAGAAGAATGAGGTTTACTGTGTATTTTAGAAAAATTAGGTTAGGTTAAAAAAAAAGACAGTAGAAGTTTTTACAATTAACGTTTTTGTCATAAATGTTTATGGCTTTATTTATGTAAGGATATATTTCTTGCACGTTCACGTTCAGAATTTACTTGAATTCCAATTTTACCACAATAAACACTGGTACATTTTTACAAACACCATGTTAGTTATGTTAGACTTTGTTAAAAGATTTCACTGTCAGATACTCAAATGATTTTATTGAGACCTCAGCTGCAAAATATGTTTTATCTTATCCTGAAGACTTGGGTAAAGATACTGGCACCAATTTCTTCATAGTAGTGTCAAGTTACAAGTATTCAAAGGCTAAAAAAAAAAAAAAAAATGTCAAGTTCCCTACAATTCTCCCTACTAGTGCTGACCAGGGTCCTAATATTTCATACTGAGGAGTGGCTATCTCAGCAGAGGTATCTTCAAGTACTTCACACTCTCTAACTAGAAAAATACCCCAACGTAATAATTTAATTTCCAAGCAATGCACAATGAGGTTTTGTTTCAACAGTAAAGCCCTTTAAAATCACAGTAATATAAATTAAGCATTGCCATTACACTTGTTTTCTGGTAATACGCTTCACACGTCATGAGCAGGTTGTAAAACAAAACATACATTTTTGGAAATTAATTTTTTTTTTTTTTTTTACTCACTTTCAATTAGCACTTTTCTGCCAGCCCAGTTGTCTTTAATAACTTGAATATTTCCATAGTGTGCATCACTGAAGAATATGCGGTTTGTGCCCCTTCCCTTCAGGCTGTAGTCAAAAGCCAGAGCGATGACGTTTTTGAAGTACTCCGGATTTTCATACGGCCTTATTGGTGAATTCAGGTTGGTTTCATCAGAAAGGTGTATGCTTTTTAGTATGGTCCTTCCTGAGTACAGCAGGTAACCTTCATGTCTCAGGCAGCTAATCCCATCTTCTGCAAGATATCCATGTGCACAAGCACACGTTCTCCGTGCATTGCCACGATAAAGGCAAAGCTGGTGACACCCACCATTATTCTTGGCACACACATTAGTGCCTGTAAAAAAAACATAATGAAAAATCTACCTTTTATTAATATAAACACAATTAGTTAACTCAAATAAAAATGAAATCTTATGTGTTCTAAGAATTCTTCTCTTACAAATCATTTGTGCAATATTCACAAGTAAAACAAAGGGTAACACGGTAAAGAGAGTTACTTTAACCACAACCTGAACACAATTTTAGAGAATGCAATTAACGAGCAAATATAATTAATGTCCTTCTCAAATCACAACAGTATTTATTTTATTAAGAAAAAAAAGGTAAAATGGGTTATTCCTCTATAATTAACTGACGACTTAAAAACTGTTTCAAGTGCTTTGAAAGATTTTCAAAATTTTTTTTAAAACACCTGTTACTGGCAAAAAAGTCAAAGTTAGGTACCATCAGAATACAGTACTGCTTTTAGACAACTTCTATCAAAATGAATAATATGTATTGACAGGTACAAAACTGTGTCAATCCAATTCTCTGTTTTTAATGTAGAAATTTCCTAACATTTTGTTCCAAATTCCTTTAAAACCTGATTTTAAAAACTTACTCCCTGACAATTGCACACCATTAAGAAATCATTGTCAAATTAGTAACTGCACTTGTTGCAAGCAATAAAATTACAGTAATAGTCAATAATTAGGAGCTATTTTTCTTTGTCTTTTTTTTTCTTTTTACTAGATATGAATTACTCTTATAGTTAGTTTAGATAATTTAGTTTCTGTTTCTGACAGCACTTTCCATGTAACAACTCAGCTCTCTCAGTAGAGTCATTTTCCCATTTCTGAAAGTTTTCCACATAATGAAGGAGAATAAAACATTTTAAATAGACTCTTTTCAGGTACAAAACCATAATAACTGTTGGGGAATATGTAGTGTCTGAAAGTACTGTTGATTGTATTTTTTAACTGCTACATTTCAACCTGAAAATAGTTTTAAGAAAGAATAATGGTGAATGAAAGCTAGCTTGCTCTTAAAACTACAGAGATTGAATTTTGTGTTCCTAGGCAAAATTCCATGAGACATGGCCCTCTGGAGTCATGTAAAAACATATGGAGATTTAGCTGTATACATTCTCACATTCAGTTTGCTTTAAAGTTTCTTTAAAAGTTTTCTTAGGCTAGAAAGGTTAATATCTGTTTGGAAGGATGAAAGGTTGAGAAGAGAAAGGAAAATATATCGACAGGATCCTCAAGTTTCTAAAGTCTCTTTGAAAACATCAATGCTTCCACCCTTCACCAGCTGCAAATATCTTTAAAAATGGCCAATTATGGAACCAGTGCAATTAGGGCATGTCCTTGCACACATGTAAAATAGCACTGAGGGACAGGAATCACTTTTCAAGTAGCACTGCAGGACTGTCTCATCAGAAAGGGTAAAACAGGTGTTTGAAAAAAAAAAAAATTAATCACAATCAGCAAAGGTGGTTGGGGGTTTTATCTGGGCTTCTTTCCTGTTTGTTTGGGTCTAAGTTTTAATAACAGAAGGTCAGGAAGATCGCTTATCCCATTTTTTTTAAACAATCTTAACTACTAAGTTCAATAAACTTAAAAAATATATCTAATCATGTGATACAGAAAAACATTCCAAAAAGTATTTTTCACCTGTTTTTTTCCCTTTTGTCCTTCTGGCTCACTGACATCCCCTCCCAATGACATTAATCATTTGTACCCTAGTAAAATTTGAAAAATGTATTAAAAATCATTCAGTTATGTTTTTCAAACTAACAGCAGTAGGTTTTTAGCCTCAATAACTGTTTTCCCCCTTCAAGTGATCATGTCTACAAAGCTGTCAATAAAAATCATTCATCATTATCCCACTGTTCTATTTTCCTAATTCTATATAGAGAGAATATATGGAGAATATATTCTATAATATAAAGCCCTTCCAAGCAAGCAGACATTAACTATTTCTAGCCTAGTTAAACGAAATGGGGATTTTTTGTGTGTATTTTTTTTTAATCCATAAAGCATGATACTCAGTACATGCAGAAATTCTTAGTAAAATTAATATGCATATGTTTGTAAATTAATTTTTTTCAAAAATACTTAAAATTTTAAAAAGTAAAGTTTTTCTTATTGTTAAATATGTTTTCTTTCAAAATACAGAATTATTTTACATGTCATATTTGATGCCATTATTTAGGAAAGATTTATGTAAAAGAAACAATCTTTCGGTATATAAGGCTGTGATTCAAGCAAATTTTGAACACTACCAACACCAGAGATATATTGGTATAAAAAAAAATATTTTGTATTGCAGTAACTCTTTTTTACTCTCTTTTTACATATATTTATAGAACATTTTGTCTGGATGGCCTGGTAGCAGTTTGTTCTGAGTAAATCATCATCTAACCACCTTTTCTCAAGGCAAGTTTTTCAAGGTCTCATCAAAATCAGAATTTTAGAAGTAAAAGACATTTAAAGCAAGATTATTCTTAGTCTGATAGTGGAAAATAAAATTTGCCCATAGGTACCATAAATCACAGAAAATATATAATAACTTTTCTCACTTGAGTTTGCTAAACTAATTGAATATAAAGGAAACCTGATTATTTACAAGGTCTCTTCCCACATTAAAAAAAGACTCAAACCCAAGTAATTTTAGCAAATAAATATTGGAGACAGAGAGGCTGGGAATTTCTAATAAGGAAAAATTCTGATTTGCTTTCCAAAAGAAATCTAAAATAGCCTGAGATTACTGCTCTGTAAAGCACAGTTCAAGGTCCCTCATCTCTAAGACTGTCTTTTCCTATTTAAAAAAACAAAACAAAACAAAAAACACCAAACCTGGAACTATAGGAAGTGTTTTGATTTTAGATTTTCTGTTTAAAACACTCAGAAGAATTTTAGAAGAATTTGTGCTCTATGTTTTCTTTAGTACAATAATTTTAGTTAAAAAAATACCTCAAGAGGAAAAAGAGGAGATAAAATCATTGATTACTTTTTTTTTTTTTTTGGTAATGCTTCAATATACATAAAAAGTAGCAGGTGATATTAAAACAATTAATAGCATCCTTAAGAACAGCCAACCTTTCTCTCGTGCTCTATTAAAGACTTTCACTTCCTTCAGGTTTATTCCAAGGCCAGTCCTCATGGTCACAGCATCCGTGGCCTCATTCTTGTGGCCTCTTCTAATAGAGCCATTTGCATGTGCTCTGCCAAAAAAGTTGAAGATGTCTCATCAACAATCCTCAACTAATTCACACCGAACAAATGACTGAAGAGCAGTGGAGAGTTCACCTAACAGGAGGTTGTAGAAACCTGTTCTCATCTCTAGATGCTCATGAGCTTGAGCTTTCAGCATCACAACAGCCCTTTCTTTGGAAATCGCGCAGGTTTCTGGGATCCGCTCTGTGACCTTGCTAAGGAATGGCTAATCCTACAGAGGTGAAGCACCTGGCACTGAAATAACATTTTCAGACTTAAAATACTTATGAAAAATAAATTACCTGTCAGACCAGTAGATGTAAGCTCCAAACACGGCAACTGAAAACATATCCACATTGCTCCCTGACAGCACAATCTCCCGATTCCCTCCACTCTCAAGGTCAATTCTTTCTATCTTGTCGGTACGAGCATCACACCAATACAATTTATTTTCCTGAAGATTAATTTTAAAGGAAACATCAACAGTCTTGTCCAAGTATTTAATTAAAGAGTTATTTAGATTACATCAAAGTGGAACACCAGCTGGCTTTAATGAAATGTAACAAACACTGTACATTTTAACACACTCTGGAGGAGAGAGGAACTGACCTCGTAATCGATGGAAATCCCGTTAGGCCACGCAATCCCCAGGCTCACAAGGACAACCTTCTCAGACCCATCCAAGCGTGCCCTGCCTATGCAAGGAGTCTGTCCCCACTCTGTCCAAAACAAATACCTAAAATATTGCAGAAATCACCAGTTAAAATTTAAAGCAGTCTAAAGCAGGAGCTGCAAATATGTAATACCATACTTCAGTTACAAGCTAAATACACTATTACCATTAAATGGGTGCTTAGAAACATGATAAGTACTTAAAAAACATGATAAGGTTCATGTCTCTAAATAATCTTAAGAAATTAAATGCATCATAATACTTGTTTAATAGAACACTTAGGATTTTTTTACAGATGATGCATATGAAGAAGTTCTTAAAACTGTACTCGATCAATCAATATAAAACTCTATTCCTTAAAGAATTTAGCTGCTTGGTTGGAAAAATAAAGGCAAATTAAAAAAAAAAAAAAACTGGAACAGAAGCTCTTGCATTTAATTATCACTAACAAATGTGATAATACATGAGATGTATGTCTAACTTTAAAATATTTTAAATATGAAGCAATGAGCAGCACTGTGGGAAATGGCAGCACAAAGGGACTTTTTTTGAGCAGAAAATATTTTTTAAATTCTGACAAATGCTCATGGGAAGAATTTTCATCTTGCTTATCTAATTTTGTGTTTCCATACACTTACTGGCACACTAACATCACTAATTTGGGATAAGGTGCTTGATCAAACTTCTCCTTTGACCAGCTACTTCTTATTCAGGTATAACAAAACGAGGCCAGGTAATCTCAATTACTGTTTAGTTACTTTACTGAACAGTAACCTATAGAATAACTTTATTGGAATATCTCTTTCTACAAATACATATGTATCTGTATCTGAGTTAAAATATATTTTAAACGCACAGAAATAACATTTTTCTGAGGAAGAAATCTCTTTCTAAGATAATTGAGGCCTTGCATAATATTAATTGCTTAAAGAGAAGAATTTTCATAGCAAATACTCATAGAACCCACTAAAACTTTCTTTAATAATATGCTGCATACAAAGTGAAAGAATGTATAAAACCATTTTCCATTGCTTTCCTCTGTGTGGAGTGTATGCATTACTTGGTTTTTAAAGATTATAAAAGTCTTCTGGGCACTACTAAGCAGTTCTCCCCCTGTTTCTGGTATCATCACTATGCCAATCTGTGGTTTAGTAGCTGTATCTGATTGGATGACTGCAGATATGTGAAATAATGACAAATAAAAATGTGATAAGGCAGTAAAAATATGGATCCTATAATTTTCTTATCAAATTTAGCTTCTGAAACATTGCCCATCTTACTTTGGCTCTCACTGTAGGGCTTTCTGACTAAGAATAACTAATCTGTTCTCATACTTCTTGACAGAACATACAATAATATTTATACTAACTAAAAAACTTATACTACCTTACAAAATTGAACTGCAACATTAGATAAGTTAAAAATATGTTTGAGAAATGGTAAAATAGACAATAATAACTAGCTAGATATCAACAACACTGCTTAAGTTTAACACAACTTTAACTAGACTAGTAACTGCACCTCTAAACAGAAATGAACTTGCTTTCAGGCATTTAATTAGAGTTACTTTCTTAACACAGTACATGAACTAAATGTCGAATACAGAATGGCAGACATTCAAAATACTTGAATTAAACTTTCCATAGTCTTTCCTTAGACTAGTTGCTCTGAGTAGAAAAAAAAAATGATACCCCATAATAAGCAGGTTAAATTTTAAATACTCCAAAGAAAATCCTGAATAGCTGCCAAAAATATATGGCAAGTTATTAATTACTCCCTTAGAGCATTAATGTTTAAAATATATTAATATATCAACTTACACAAACCATTAACTAGTATTGAAAAATGTTATCTTCCTATATCTCGAAAGTTCTGGGAAATACCAACTAAAATACTTGTTTCATGGACCTTTGCAGGCAGCAACATGCTATGGATATAACTGATGTACATACTGTAATGATGGAATAACTATGACTCAACTTATTTCAGAACTATCCCTTATATAAATCACACAGCTGACATGGAGATGCAAGGGGTGGAAATCTGATGCTGGAATAGAATCTTCAAAAAATCTTCTTCGGAAAAAATAAGCTCCTCCCACCCCCAACCCCCAAACACAAATGCAATTCCCTAAATGTTTGTTAAAGAAGGCATCTTACAAGTTCCACTATGAGTTTAATTCCCTGTTTTAATCTCAACTCTGAGCTTGATCAGAAAACTATTATTAAATTAGGAAAAAGTCAGGCATGTGTATATTACATGAATAAATATACCTGATGAGGGACAAAGACACCCTTTTATAGGGCTACAAATTCTTCACCTTCTTCCTCGGTGACAATAAATAACGTCACCAACCAGCTGAACGCTGCCTGCTTCACATCTTGGTATAACTGGCAGATTCAACGAGATCTAATAAGTGCTATTTTCCTCTCTATTCTTATAGCTGTCAACTCAAGCTTCAAGAGAAATGCACGATGTGAAGTCAGGGCAAGGGGAGGGAGGAATACCTTTGAAAGTTTTGCCTCATAAAGGGAAAGAGATATGACGATAATGCAAAGGGTAAAAAGGCCTTAATCTTCCCACAGAAAGGCTTAGCTGTACTTCCCTATTTGTTCTTCCCATTGCTGTCCTTCTCCTGAAGAAACTCTGACTGGAGATATCTCAGGTTATCATTTTGTGGCACAATATTATAAAATAGGTGAAGTTTACCCTCTTTCACAGAAGATCTACCAGACTTGCAAAACAATTACTAATCTGTGGTCCTCTCTTCTTCCTTAAGTATTATAAACAATCCTTTAGCCATGGGCAGGGACACCTTCCACTAAACGAGGTTTTTCAGAACCCTCCTGCCCAGCCTGACCTTGAACAACTCCAGGGATGGGGAATTTTGGCAGTTTTGGAGTTGGAAGGGAACAGTACATTCCCTATTTCTGTCAGTGCCGCAGTGCACTCCCTTCCCTCAACAATCAGCTGGATGAATTTTTGCCAAGTAGTTCAGTTTTGCCAATACTTACTCTCCTACCCACATGCTTCATCTCACATGACTTACAGCTACCCTGGGCAACCTCCTTGGTTGCTGTAATGGGATGTTACATGAAAATGGAGTTTATATCTACCAAGGATTACACTGTTCTGCCATTTCATCATGACATTGAGATCCCTCATAAGCTCCTGTGCCTTCCTTGGCTTTGCTGGCAACTTCAGAACAGATTTTAAGCACGCTTTCAAGCAACATCCAAACTTCAGGTGAAATGATTTCCTTGGAAAATAAAAAAACTATTTTGCACAGAAACTGCAGTATGTCATGAATACAGAGAGCAATGAAAAAAGTCTTCACGTGTCAAGGGTAACACTTCCTTCCACCTGTGCTTATCTACAATGCAATAGTCTCCAATATAACCCTTTAGATTTAAATAAATATTTATCTATTAGAGAAAAGGATACCATTTGCTCATCTTAAAGGTTAGGTATTGGCATGCAAACTTTAAAGACAATGCAAGTAGCCGTGGTCATGTTACCCTTTTTCTGGGTGTACTGCGATAGATCTTGGCTGGTCCAAGCCCTGGGATATAATCACGTATCGGAACGAACCATTCAGCCTGGCAACTTCAATTAAGTTGAAGCCATGATCAGTCCAGTATATGTTACCTGGGAAAAGCACAGGGAAGTTAATGTAGGAAGAAAAGACTACATGAAAAGTGTTTAGTTAAGCATGTAAGTGAGTACCAGAAACTAACTCCTGTATTTTCATTTACATGTGTCTTATACTTGTAATTTATAGTCCTATTCAGCCTTCCATTGTAGAGATTAAACTTGTATTTGTGGTTGTCATCATTGAAACCGTCCATCTAAGGAGTAGCATCCAAGACACATAAATAATGTTCAGACATGTGCAATACTAGAAATTAAATCTGAAAGTAAACCAATTTAATTAATCTTGAGCTGAAGGTGCAAGGGTGTACTGTCAGAAATAACAACAGCTCCTGAAGCAGGTTCAGACCTACCTGCTATCCAGTCCACTGCAATGCCTTCAACTCTTCCCAAACCATTTGTAACAATGTCTTCTTTCCATGTTTGGTCTCGCTTAGATCTACTAATTTTGTTGAAACCCATGTCTGTCCAATAAATTGTATCATTTCCTATAAAATATGTGGCAAGGATTCTGAGATTAATTCAGGTACTTTAGTCCAAAGATTGACATCAGTCACTGTGAAAACTGCTAATTATAACTTTATTAATGTGATTCAGAGTAAACAGAATAATGGTATCAAAACTATCAGTTTTAACCTCTCATGCCTTTTATTAAATTTTATTTTAAAAATTCTGACAAAATTACAGGTTTTACACCGTTTGTTTACTAATATACTTATAGCACAATTAGGGCCATGAAAAACAGATGCTAAAATCTCTGCTAAAAATTACAATAAATAATATGCTGTCTTTACTTTTTTTCCTAATGGAATAAACGTTAAAAAAAACCCATACTATTCTGTTTATTAATCACCATTCCAAAATATTTAGGAGTCTGAAAAATAACATTGCAGAACTGCTTATACAGTTTTTCCCTTCAGTAATCATACAGGTTAAATGACTAGGAAAATAAAGTGACACTTCAGAGTAATAAACTGTTAAAAGAATGAAATATTTGATCCACGATTCAACTTTTATTTTAAATGTCCTGACAAGCTTTTACTGGTTTTGTTTGTTTGTTTTTGGTTTTTGTTAGTTTTTTGTTTTTGTTTGTTTGTTTGTTTTGTTTTGGGTTTTTTTCCTTTTTTTTTTCTGGGTTTTTTTTTTTTTTTTTTTTTTTTTTTTTTTTTTTTTTTTTTTTTTTTTTTTTTTTTTTTTTTTTTTTTTTTTTTTTTTTTTTTTTTTTTTTTTTTTGGTGGGTTTTTTTGGTGTTTGTCAAGGCATCTCAGGTGTCTTCCCTGCCGTTCTGCTGCAGGGGTTGTCCACAAGGTAGATGGGAGAGACCACTATGGCCATTTAAACTCATCAGACTGAGAACTTAGGGTGGCCCAAGCACAGACGTGCACTCCCCTCTGTTGCACACAGTAGCCTCAATAAAGAGATGGGGAAAACAAAGTGAAAGAGTCTCTCAAGCAGAATTGTCTGTATTTCCACTGCAACCCCCATTCTGCTTTCAAAGTCATCAGCTTGGGACCTCCTGAGTGTACTGTTTTGTCTGGGAAAGACATTGCCCAGAGATATCAAATAATACTTGCTCCTTCTTTATTTTTTCATACTTTGTATATCTGCTTTTAGTTCCATAACAAAGTGTGTCTTTATAGAAGTATTACTTATAGACATATATTTTATATCTACTAATAAATAAATATAAAATGTTTTATATCTACTAACCCTATATATATACACCTATGTACATATATGTATGTGTGTGTAAATATATATATATACACACACAGATATAGATAGATAGATATAGATGATATGGATACAGAAGAGAAAAATAAAACTTACACAAATAACCAGATTTATTTGAGGCCAAACCAGATTGGTATCTGCAAGAATTTTAGCCATAACACCAATAAAACAAATGATAAATTCTGACTTCAAGCAACCCAAACAAATATGAGAGTCATATATTTTGCTGCTTATTTCAAATGAGTATAAAATTACACACATCTTAATACTAGCTGTATACACATTCAACAATAAGATACAGATCTATGGTTTGATACAAGTGTATGCAAAGTACCCTGCAGTGCAACACAAGATATGGAATTGCTACAAGGTCTTTTCTGAAAACACATAGTTAATAAAGAAAAAACCCACAAATCTATTATATTTATCAACTAGATAAGACACCCTACAAATGAATTTCATGTATTTCATATTCCAGGTTAATTCATCTCCATAAAAGAATAAACCTCTCTGTATTCAGACCATGACTACTGAAGTCAGTCATGCGTGGAAGAATCCACATAACAGCTTTGAAACTGTTATAAGAAGACAGAGATCTCTGTGGTTTCACTTTCACGACTAAATCATAATGAATGTAGCACAACATTGTAGTGTTGTTTTCTTAATTAATGCTTTTCAGCAAACACTGACAATTAATTCCATTTAAAGCCATCAGTATTTTGCCAGTAAAATTGTGTAACCCAAAATTCAACATGCAGACTATTTACTGAATATTACCTCTTTTCTCCTCCAATCAGCCCAAACTTTGAAGTACAGAGTACACCCCCCCAGTATGTGAAATAATTATTTCAACAAATGCACATCTAGTAGTGAATTATTTTTACTTTTATATGTTGAGTTTCCTGGAACAACATCAACAGGAAGAAACAACGAGCATTTGCCTGACATACTGTGAAAAGGTCTTCAGCAGCAGGGAAGAATCAGTGCCATGATCTTTAACAACACAAAAATTAAAGGTTTCTAGGATCACACTCTGATTTATAAATCTGTGTCTTAAAAAAACACTGGCAATCCTACTCCTCAATTGCCTCTAAAAAGTCCAAAGGTCAAAACTACTCTTTAATTAGAATTTAGAATTATCAAAACACAGGGAGAAAAAAGATGCATGTATCTTCTAGCTCATTCATGTCTGTAAAAAATAAGCCTTTTAATTAAGTAATACTACGTGCACATGTTGATCTCTTTAAGCCACTTTGCATATCTAAACATTACTGAGAGTAGATCAAAATTTAGGAATACTTCCTGAATAAGAAAGAAATGAAGAAACATTCACTAAGTGGAGAAAAAAAAACGACCCCAAGAAGAAACCTGAAAGTACCTCCACTTGCCTTCTGAATCATATTTGAGGTTTTAGGAGTGAATTTATAAAATTCAAGGTAATATATCAAAATGAGAAAAACAATTGGGTTTTAAGCTGAAATACAGTTAAAAGCTGTATTGTAACTTTTTATAAAACACTATCCCCTTGTGATTTCACTGCTGCACACTATTTACATCCATGTTACACAATGCATTTGTCACTGTCAAGTGTGTTCATGTTCCCCTTGCTGTAACTGATCACAGGCAGGTTGGAAAACCTCACTCAGTTTTATCCCTCCTCAAATCTCCTTTTTCCCAAAAGCAAAAAAAACACTATTTCTCCAAAATAATAGTTTGATATTGATTAGTGAAGGCCAAATAAGGTAGGATCACACATCTTATAAGTAGACTATGCTAAAGGAAAATCCCAACCCAAAAAAATACAAGATGTAAAATTGCCAATAAAATCCTCATATGGGTGGAATGGTAGAAATGCCTGTTCCTCAGGTTGTCAGACTACCTGCCTCTGGAATGAAGAAACAGATACAGAGCTGGCTTGTACCCTGCAGGGAAGTGGCTGAGCTGTGCTGGACAGGAACTAAACTATTCCAACTCAGCTGTCAAAACCACCCGCTGGTAACAACACATAGGACTGAGAAAATTCCATGGAAAAAATGGCGTAACAGGAGCAAGCCTTTTTCTTTGAAAGAAAGAACTACTGAAATCTGCTTTCCTACAGACTGATGACCACTTCCTGTAAAACCACCAGTCTCCTACTCGAGTTCTCAGTGATGACTCCACTGAAAAACAGCAGCTAGTGCTGGCAGCACAATCTGCAACTTCTAATTCTTTTAAACGCAGTTCTAACAACGTGGATGGTTTGAAAACGAAGGGTTATTTCATTCATGAGGACAACATACAATTTTTACCATCCATACTACAAATTGCACACAATATTTACCTGCATGGAAGTCTATGCCCACAGCAAACGAAGTCCCAGATATAGGCATTAAAGCATCCATTTTATCATTTGGATCAAGAGGTATTCCTCTAATTCCTTCATGAACAGAATACATGAGAAATGACTCGATACCTATTGGAAAGATAAAGTAGCCACTGAGAGCAAAGTGAAGACTTTCCCAATTAGCAGGATTTGAGGAGCTAACATGCACTAGACATAGTTTTCCAATAACTGCTCCATTGTTTTCCAAATTGATAACTCCACCTCTTTGATAGAAACATCCATGAGTTATTGTGGTGTATTTCTAATTAAATGATAAATGCTGTCTTATAAAGAGAAGGGAACCATTGTCCATGTCGACCACTGCCTTATAATCAGGTAATTATCAGTAATGAAAATTAAAACTTAATTTTTTTTTTAATTATAAGACATTTAAGAATATTTTCAGTGCATATCTATACTTTCTATACCTATTCAGCAAGAGATAATTAAAAAAAAAAAATTGCAGAAATCAGGACTTTAAATTGGTTTTGAGGCATGCAGTTCACCTCACCCTCAGTCATGCACATTTCCTTTACAGACAAGAGAGGAATACATCATTATGTATTTGATGACCAGTGCAGTTGATGACTTTTAAATGTCTGCTTTCATGTTAGATTAATCACACTCCACATGCACCTATTTCTATTAGGCAGGAATAAATGCTACTGTGTAGAGGCCTTGTTATGTACTAATTCTCAGGAATTACTTAGTCCTAATAAATGGGAGCAAATAATATTCTGTTTATAAAGCTATAAGGCACCTTGACCACAAGGTTGTTTATTATTCAGGCAGAAAGTAAGGTTTTGTCTGTAAGCTATGTAAGCTTAATAGACAGTTCAAATGGACAAAGTTTTTTTCAGAAAATAATAAAAAAATCAGGCTTCACTTTATATTAAGACCAATACAATGAGATATCCAACAATTCAGATACTGTAGCCTATAATTTAGTTTAAAGATAAGGTATATGACCTTGAACAAATATTTACTGCCATTAATGATGACTCAAATGGTCTGAGTTTCCACAAAAATCTGTGCAGTACTGAATAATGTAAATAAAAGCTAAATTTAATTCTGTCATCGCCACAAGAGACGTTCCTCTGTTACTGCTTCAATCAGGCATATTAAGTATAGTTATTCAACTTGAAGTGAATAAATTAAGTTTATTTACTCATTACAACGCTCCCATAAAACCTGAGTTAATTAAAAGAAATACTGAAGGCATTTTACCTTTGCAAGCCATGCGGTTTTTCTGAAGGTTGTAGCCCACTGTACACACACAAGTCCTGGTGGTTTCTGATGTTGGTAAGCAAAGCTGGGAACATCCACCATTGTTCAGCTGACAGGAATTGCTGCCTATAACATGGTGGGAGAAGAGACAAGAGGAAGTAAAATCTGAACAGATTAGTCCTGATTAAAATGAGTGTTGTCAATGATATATTAATATTACCAAACCCAAATTTTGTTCAGTTAAATTCTTCAAAAAATTGAGATATACTAACGTATTTCATACATTCACACACCCTTCCATGTTTTACTTCTGCAGCATTTTATCCACACATTTTCCTTCAGATTATAAATAACTCAGTTTTCTAAAAAAGCTGCCTATTTTAAAGTAAAAGGTTATGAAAAACCTGAAAATACATTAAGTTTGGACTGGCAATGATGAAATCTCACTGACATTAGTCTAGAAGGTCTATCTTATTCTAGACCATGAGCAAATCATTGATCATACCTTATTCATTCATCAAGTGTTATATTAACCTTGTTATCTTCAAGAACTAGCATTTTTTAGTATATTTAAGATACATTATGAAGTGATCTCACAAATCCATACTCCTACTACTTAATACAATATTTACTTTTAAGTAATAGATGAACATTTTTTAAAATGATTTAAATAAGATTTATAACAAACATAATACACAACACAGTAAACACAGATCAGAAATTTGAAGAATGAGTTATGAAGAAACATTGAAATCCACTAAGACATTCAAGGAATTAGTTGATTACAAGTTATCAAGCCCATAAGAATCAGACAGCTACTTGTCACATTTATTTCTGCATTCCTAATTCTGAAGTAGAACACATTTCTTCACCTAAAATCATAGAAGTTTTTTCTATGCAGCAGGTACCCAGTACTGCTAACATTCAGGCACCTATGAGCTATCTGTATGTCTCCATGGTTGGGAATTAATGCATTTGAAATTGATAGAAACATTACAGAATGCCTAAATTTGTATAATTGTTCCACCACACTTAAAGCTAAGGGTCAGGCTAGCAAAGCACTTTTTGTGTTTCCCAGATTAGGTAAAAGGGCAAATGTTCCCAGAAGTGCTCAATATGGAACTGAATGTGCTCCATTTATAGACTACTTATTGCAGAAACCATCCTGTGTTCTTCCAGAAGCTTCTCCACAAAATCACAGAATCCCAGAATGGTTTGGGTCTGAATGGACCTTAAAGCTCATCGCCTACCAACTCCCCTGCCACGGGCATGGACACCATCCACTACACAAGGTTGCTCAGAGCCCTGTCCAACCTGGCCTTGAACATCTCCATGGATGGGGAGTCCACAATAAAATGAAATAATTAATTTAATAGATTCCACCCTCATCACTTTTAGTAACTGGAATCAGAAATAAGCTCCTTCTAAAGCAACTCAAAAATGTTTTCATCACCAAATTCATAAAACTCTGTGCATGACCCCGAACTACAAAAATTACACACCCCCATTTTTCTGCTGCCTCAATTTTGATTTACAGTAGTGTCAATTCTGTCAACTTAGATGAATTAAACCATGTTTCAAAATAGATAATGAAGAATATTAATGAATTCTCTCATAGTACTTCACTTAAAATTTCAGTAATTTCAGTACAGGCAGATATGTTAATTCAATTATCCTATTATATTCAATAATTTATTTTAAAACCAAGTATTTTTACCAATACAATATATTTTACCACTGAATTACAATGAAATTAAGTATTATTTTCTTCTAGCCACATTTGGAGAATAACACTAGAAAAGATACTGTACACTCTAAAGGTTGGTTAAACATATTTAAAATGAAACCTACCTTGTTGTGCTGCTTTATCATACACTTTCATGTGTACAACACCTGAAGTTTTGTTTCTCAGGACAGTTGGGTTTCTTCCATCTTTTTTATTGCAGGTTCCAATCTGAGCTAAGTTCTGGTCTGCCCACCAAAGCTTTTTATCTGTAAAATTTTCAAATTTTAGAAATCAAAAGGATCACTATCAAATTACATATGGTTAAAATCTAAGGTGGAAAAAGGCTTTTGAGGTTAATTCTCAGATCAGTTTTAAGGAAAACTGCTTAAGAATCTGAAGTTTGTGGGTTATTAAGATTCTGCAGACATGAAAACAGTCTTCACCAATTCCACTTTTGCTGCGATAACTGCTGATTTAAGGTTACTGATATAGAAAATCCTAAATTAAAATGCCTCATTTTCCACATATACATGGAAATTCTAGTGACTTTAGGGAAGAAATTCATTTTCACAAGCGAACAAAATTGCTTGTAATGCTTAAACACATTTTTCATTAAAAACAAATTACAATCAGTAACTAAGAAATCACAAAAAAAATTCATATCAGGTTCTGCCTCCCAGTTACTCAGAATTAAAATCTCAGAGCTTTGATATCAAACTCAAACTTCAGTGAAACTCTGATTTTCCTTGTCACATGAGCTCTCCTTTCTGGAGTCCACACAGATGTATGATGAGGTCTCAGTGTTCCAGCTCGACAAGCAGATGTGGTTCTTGAGGCCATGGTTTAGTGGTGGACTTTGCAGAGCTGGGTTAAATGTCCAACTCGATGATCTTAAAGGTCTTTTCCAACATTAATGATTCTGTAACAAATTTCTCAGTGTCTCTTTCTCATTTTCTTCAAGTGCCAAAATCTCATACCCAAGTTCTTACTCTCTTCACAAGACTTCGACTCTACCAAGACCCCCTTCCAGCTCATTGTGGGTTATTAGTTTCTCTTTAACCCCATATTACCTCAGACTAGTTTGACCAACAGTCTCAAGGGCAGCACAACATAATTCTTGTGTGTACGTTCAATTAATTACAAATAGGAAAAGAGAAGGAAAAGAAATTATAGCAGCGATTTGATTTCAACTCCGTCTTGGGTTTGTCACGTGTATTTTCAAACTGGAATGATGTAATGGCAGTACATGAACGTGACTATTTTTTGGGTTACTGACAAAATACTGCTCTGCAGTAAGTTAACATTTCACTCATGACTTCATTATAGGCATTGACTACTGTAAGATACAATCTCAGAGCTATGTCCTGCACAAAAATTACGAATATTACTTATTTTTTCCTTAAAATAGCTATGTATCTTTTAAACATCTAAATGAAATAATTAAATGGGGCAAGTCTGTATAATTGCAAGTTAAACATCACCAGCATTTTAATTTCTGACAGAAAAAGTTATTATAGAAGATGAACCAAAAGTTCTCTAGACTGAAAACTTTTAATCTCCAGGAACACTGGAGGAATACACAAATAATTAATTTCACTTTTACCTAAATTTATTTTCAGTTAAATGAATGTTTTTGCCTATGCTGCAGTTTTAATATTTCAATAACTAATTTATAGAGCCACACAGTTGAGTGTTTCAAGACAGAAACTGCAGGTCTAAAAAAATAATTTTCACTGCAGTAACTGTAAAAAGTTACAGCAGAAAAGAAACACTGAAAATATCAAGGGGAAAAAAAAAAGTAAACTCTTCACAGGAATATGAAAAGACCACAATCTACAGATTGAAAACATTAAGATTTGGAGACACAGATGGAACTCTCAATTTGAATTTGGGTAAAATTTAAAGAAAATCTATCACTCTATGCATGCAAAGGTACTAGAATTGACTGAGTAAACACATCACTGTGTGATATCAGTCAATTAGTAGTAGATTGTATCTGATAATTCCTTTATCAGAAACTCTTTAGAACAAAAAGTCCCTGCACTCAATTTTGATGATGTCAATTATAACAAAAAGGCACATGCAAGATAAGATTAGAAAAGTGACTCTGTGCTATAACCCATACATGAAATAGTGGGAATTGGACTTTTTTTTTTCCTCTCCTTTAGATAGTAACATGCAATCCTAAAGGTTTAGACTTTTTAAATTAAATATTTGCGTGTGGAGAAGAGTTTTCATTTTTCACAACCCCTATTTGATCACAAACCATGTACTTGACTGTGCCTACAGAGGTGGAGTAGTCTCCTACATGACCGACGCCCTTAAAAAGGACAAATCACAACAATTCATAAGTGAATACTGAAAATACTTCTCAAAATTATGCTTGTATTTTCTTCTTCTATAGCAGGTTACAGGGGAACACCCCTGGCAACACCACACCTGGATAAAGATTTAAATAAAAATGTAGCTTACAAAAATCTTACTTTTTTTGTTTATTCTTCTTTTGCACAGAGGCTTTATGATGCATTATGAGTTTAGGAGACAAGGATAGAGGAGGGGAATTAAATGAGAAAGTTCGTGCAAATCCTGACTTTTCAGGTATACCAGAAAAAAAAAAAAAAAAAGGACCACAAAATTCTCCCCCCAAAAACAAACAAACAAACAAAAAAAACCCCACAAAAACAACTCCTAAAAAATAAAAATTATTACCAAACCAAAGAAAATACTAAACTAAAAAACCACAAATCAACCAAAAAAAACCACTAAAACCACCTCCACGAATTCTGAAGTACAGACACTTTGAGGTGAAATCTCTTATGACTATCTGCTAAAAGAGTGGCAAATTATGACCTAAGACCTAAAAAATACATCTTTTAGTTGTTCAGAAACTGCTGGGTGGCCAACATACACAAGTCTCATAACAAAAAAACCCAACACATTACACAGAGATTTTTGACAATAATTCTAAGCAAAATTTGGCTTTCTCTCTCCATTTTTGATATATTCTGTCAGTAGATAACTCATCTACGATTTCTGGTATGAATTAATCTATTTCTATAATAATTTTAAAATACAGTAGATGTTTTAAAAAAAAGCCCACTTGACTTCAGCATAAAGACAACTTGCTTTACAAACTAGGAAAGAAACAACACTATTTTGAACCTTCAAATATCAAACATTTATTTGCTTGATTATGCTAATAAGAGTGTTGTTTGATCACTAATTACAATCGTGCTACTGAAACTGGGTTATAATATATATTAAAATCGTTGTATTTATCCATTCTGTTGGTTAATTAGCATTAAGCACGGCAACATATTGGGAAACAGCAATTTCAAATGCCAAAAATTGCTACCCCAGCATTGTGGACAGTCCTTCGGAGATTTCAAGCAGTACTCTGAATGCAAATTTTGATGGGCCATTAGTTTTCATTAATGGTGGTTTGAGTATTTATGGAAGACAACTATGTACTGCACTTAAAACTGGGCAAATTGCCTGGATACATTTCACATATTAATGGTAATGTAATGAATGGTGTTATGGCAATTAGATGACTGATGACTTGGAAAATTAAGGTGTGTGTATTTGAAGTTTCCTGATCTAAGCAGCCCCTTTCACTTTGCAATTACATCCAGCAAAGTCACAGCTCCCACCCTTTGAGTTACTGGAAAAAGCTTTCTGGTGTTACTTTTGAAACATTATTTAGGATAAAACAAAAGTCAAGAAACCAATGTATCAGCTAACTACACGACAAAAGTAAATGTCAGCATGAATATATTTTGGAAATATGAACCCACATTTTCTGTCTAAAATGAAATACTGTAATTGTTGCTTTCTGTTTTGATTGCTTGATAATACACCTTGATGGTTATATTACATACAGTTTGTGTTCAAAAGGCATTGTTCTAATACCTGAACACGCATTGAAAAGCTATTATGTACATCTAATTTTGTTGTATTGCTGATGGAATGTTTTTTACGTGAATTTCAACAGAAATAGCACTTACACATAAAATCATTCACTACGTGAGGTTATTCTATTTCATACTAAAAAACCCAACCAATCCACAACAAATTATATCCTCATTATACAGTCTACACAATCTACATCATATTCCTACTTTTCAGAGATATGAGATGAATTTTGTGGGTTTGTGTAAATTGTATTTCTGTGAGGACCTGATACAAAATCCAATCAAATTCCTCCAACAAAAATGCTGACAGAAGTCTTCAACATCCTCTTCTTCTCAGCCAAAAACTTACAGTAACTAATCAATGCTCTTCTAGCAATGCTCAGATTATGATTCAGAGCCATATATCATTCAGGAAAGAACACCTCAGTTTGGAAACACATCAGATATTGCTGTTACTTCCTTTGCAATTCAAATCTTGTAATATAATGACTCTGCTCACCAACCCAGAAACACAGTTCTCATCACAAAGGTAAATTACCAAAGTTTCATTTACAGTCCAGGAACCATTTTCATTGAGTAACTGGGAAGGCAGGAGAAGAGACTTCATGCAGAATGCCAAATGTATCTTTATGATTTAATCGCACTCATGACACTGGCTACCAGGAAAACTGTTAAACCCAGTTACTAAATGATACATTAAACTCAAACCTTAAGACAAGGTTAGGAAGCATTTTTGTATCGTTGAAAAGAGCTTGACTGTATAAAAAAATCAGAGATTCTCTCACATGGAACATCTTGAATTTCGAAGCAGTGGATGTATTTAATGTCAACTTGTAAATGTTGTCAGCAGCAGGTGCTGAAAATGATGCAGGGTATAGGGTGCTGTGAATCAGATAAGCTTCTGAAAGACCAGAATGAACTCCAGAGGTTTTTGAAGAAAATAAAATGGAAAATAACGTAGTAGCAAAAAAAAGTTACCACTGACCAAATGCAAGACATTAAACAGTGGGAGGTACTAGACAGAGCATTCACATGGGTTTTTTAATAATAGATTGACTACAAATGTCTGATGTTGCATGCACTGACACTTCACACAGTGAATGTGTATTTGAAGAAAAAGTGGGAAGAACAGCAAAGCAAATACGTCTTCATGGATTTACAGCAACTGCTTTGTATTAGAGAACAGCAACAGCAAAATTTTGTACAATTAACTGCATGGAAAAATGGTAATTTTGTATATATTCAGATGCTTTACTTTCAAGTGGAATATAATTTTCATCCCATCTACATCATGCTCAAAACAATGTAGCAAAAGTAGGCACCAAAAGACTAGGAATTTTGCTCAGCATATGGAAAAGGAAAGATGACTGACACTACTGAGTAGAAAACCAATAAAAGAAAGAACCAAAATACAGAAAGATGTGAATTATATATCTTGTTTCCCTTTCCCTTAAGGATAAACCTGACAGCTATTTTGGCACCAGCTTGTTTGCTAACATTATGTTTTCATGTCTTACCATTACCTTCTATAAGCTCCCAGTAAAGAATATAATAGTAGAAAAATGTTAAACAGAGCCTGGAAAGGACTAAACAACAGCAAACATCTGAAAGAGTAGTGGTTACTTCCAAATGGTTTACAACAGCTAAACTGCAACACTAAAACAGAGGAATTGAAAGCAATAAAAACAATGAGGAGATTGAGGGGTAGAACTAAAGGAGAATCATCATTGCCTGGTGAAGCTCTGAACCACTCCATAAGTTATATTAAAAAGCAAACCCAAAACTGTACTGAATCAGCTGCAGTATCCACTGAGTTCATGTCACAGAAGATAATCACAAAATGCCTGCTCTCCTTTCCTTTCCCATTTTGAAATTAGCAGAATCTAAGATCAAGAAACTCAAGATATCAGAACAGCACAGAAATTACCAAGGCAAACAAAAAAAAAATCTTGGGCCAAACCTCATCACTTTTTTTTTATAGTTCTGAAAAATCTTCTGGCACATCAATTATAAGATACAGCAAAACCCACTGGAAATTGGCAGAAGATCTGTTAGTTTTCTGTGCAAAAGTCTGTCCAGACAAGGAACAGAAGGCACTAGCTTTTGACACAGACTGTAGGATTCTCCTTGGGTGTCTCTGGGAGCTCGTGCTTTCTGACAAGAACACTGACGGTTGGGGAAGATGCTTCACAACCACCTAAAAAATTTGCAGAAGAAATAACTGAGGTGCTTGAAGAGATCCCTGGTATAGTAAATTTATTAGAAATTCAAAAATTTTCCAACAATTCTTCTGGCAAATTTCAGATCACACCACCCATCCCCTAAAAGCACCAAGGTCCTCTCCACCATTTCCTTGGTTTAACTCTTTAGTCCAACAAAGATTCAGATGATCAACAACTGACCTGGTGACAAACTGTGCAAAGGGACTCTCAAAATACTGAACTCTACCTTCTCTTTCTACCCCCATGAAAACATAACCCAACAATATGACATGATCATACACTAAAATAAAGAAACAAAAAATATAAGCTGTCCAAAATACTGCTTTTAGCTGGGGAGAAAATAAATGCAAACGACAGAAAAATGGAAAAGACAGCAGAAGACTACAGGACTCTCTGGCAATGAGCGGAACCTAAATTCTACAAAATTTGGGCACAGGTATTGTATCTGTTTTCAGTCACTGATTAATTCAAATAGTAAAAAAAAGCTTAGTATATTCATAGAGAAGAAACATTCATTCCATTCATGTTGTTTAGTTGTGTTTACTGTATTTTTAGATAAAAGCAGTCAAGAAAATTTAGGAAATGGAGTAAAAAGAATTCAATAAACATTGTAATTACTGTGATTTACCTGCTGAAACCTGAATATTTTTGAGTAGGAAGAATTTTCATCACCCATAAAAACAAAGCATCCCAAACTATGGGTAGTAGAGGTTCAGATACGTAAAAACTATGCAGCAGAAAAATTTCCATCTCCACACCTGCAAAAATTCAACTACTTCTGTGCGAACAATCATGAAACATTCTTCTTTACATGATTGCTATAATCTATTTGCTCCATCTCCCAAATAGATCATCACTGTTATAGGTTCTGTGAATCAGAGATGAAGACTTGATAACCACAGTCATCTCAGTGACAGGATGAACATACACTCTTTACATCTCCTATTAAAGACTTCCAACAGCTCCCCAGAGTAAAGGTCATTTATTCAATCCATTTCTAGTCACAATCCAATCAATGAAAGACAATTTGTATGTATTACCATTTGTGACTCCTTCTGACACAAACTTGCTTGTGTTTATGAATGCAGATATAAAAGTATCCCTTCTCCAACAGACACTGACAGCATTTAAAGTTCAATACTGGTCAAATGTGTGTATAATAAATCTAATTTAGCAATTACCACTTTACACTATGATATAATTTACACCATGTACATAGAAGTCTTTGGATTTTATTTAGCAAAAATTTTACTAATACACTATTTATACATACAAAGTTATTATATAATTAATCAATCAAATAAAACACTTCATAAAAAGATCCTGGCAGTTGACAAGACACTTATCCCAACAAAAGTCTGCTTGTCAAGTGAAATTTATTTTGGAACATCCAAGACAACTTTAAGTAATTTTTGAACCAGAAAACAAGGGTCAGTAAAGTATTTTTGGGAAATACAGAAAGCTCAAAAGTTATCTCCAGAATAACAGAAATATTAAGTCTGAGTCAGATTGGAATTTTCTACCACACTCTCTCCCAGCTACAGCAAGGGTCAAGAGCTGAAGACATGTATGAGAAATAGCCAACTTGAAGTGATATTTTTATTATATTCAGCAACCTGTAACTAGTTAATAATTTAGGAATTTTTCCTTATGTTACTGTTCTTTTGATTTTTTTTTTTTGATAGGTGTTTTTGAACATTCTAAACCCTTCTAATGTGCAAATGGAGGATTAATAACAAACAGAATATTTTATTCAACATATTTAATACATGGAATATTAGCAGATATCTGAAAATCCAAATCATCAATCATTAATTCAGAACCCAAAGAAGCCTTCACAAAGTGCCAGCCAATTCAACAAACTAAGGCTATTCTGAACTAGGTAGGAAGATCTGAGCAGCAGAGGAAACAAGTTATAGATAATTCTGACTAATAAAGAGCATAAAAGAGCTCCTTCTTCTTCCAACACACTTTATAAGTGACTACAGCAAATATAAGCCATCAATCTGTTACCTTCATACTGTGTGTGTATATATATATATATGCAAGACTATATTTAGAAACACATACTTGCAATACAGATTGCAAACTGTCTGTTCAATCAAATATAAAGAACTTTTTTCACAGACAATAGTCTTGCTAGTGAATGTACAATAGCTTCCCTAAGCTTTTCATGTTTCATTATTAATTAGCTTTGAATAATTAAAAAAAAAAAGTGATTATCACTGGACTTACCCATAATGGTTAAAGCTGTGGCTTTTGTTAAGTCTTCTTTCATTGATTCTATTATTTCAAGATTGCCACCGTCTAAATTGCATCTATTTATGGTTCCATTTCCCGAACTGATCCAGTAAAGCTTGTTCTCCCCATAATCTATTGATAGACCTGTAATTAATGCATACAACTTTAACTATGGCTTGAATAGATAATATACACTTAGGGTTGAGCTGTTTTCACAATAAAGTGTACTGGGAAATGTCTATATATCTACACAACATACAATTACATTTTCCACTCACACTTTAAAAAAAAACTTTTTGAGAAAAGAAAACTTGGACATTTATAGTGAAAACTCCCACATTTTAGAAAGATTTGTGACTTGTATTTTTCCCAGCATCTACACAAATCAGTGACTGACTGATGAAAGAGATTTATCTGGTAATGAAGAATTAATAACTTGAATAAGCTGAGGTCCTAGGTGAGGTCATTAAAAACTACCAAATGCAAAACAGGAAACATCACTTATATTCTAAAATTACAAATACATAAAGACTTAGAAAACAACCTACTTTTTGTGATTTAGAACTAAAAAAATCTGTTCTCTCCCTACATGCACAGTTCTCTGCTTAGAATGCTGAAATACCAAATCCTAACCCAAATTCTTAATAAATGTATATTTGCATTGTGCTTCATAGTGAACTGACCACATGATCAGTTC
Organism: Empidonax traillii; assembly: GCF_003031625.1. NCBI lineage: Eukaryota > Metazoa > Chordata > Aves > Passeriformes > Tyrannidae > Empidonax > Empidonax traillii. Next base: position 795,965 of record NW_020955895.1, on the reverse strand, counting down.
TTTGGACTGAAAAGCAAGAGAACTGTAGAAATAAAAATACTTGCAAAATAACCATGCTAAACGAACAAAGCATACAATATTCTGGAAGTAAGAGCAAAGAGCTAAGAGATGATGCATTTCAGACTTCTATAATGATTTTAAAACATTCAAGAACTGGCAGCAGAAGATTTTCTATAGTGAAATATTCTTAGCATGGTGACAATATAAGCCATAATAATTTGCTTTGGTACCAGAGCTTTCCCAGAATTCATGTTATGTATCCAGCAGCCAGTTGCCAAAAAATACTGTATTTCACTGCATAGGTCAACCTTTAGATATTGTAACTGTAGTCTTCTTCCATCTTGTAACCTGGACAGGTATTTTGAAAACCCTGACAGGAGGAAGCAGTGCCCTGTGCTGCAGCACTTACAGCTGCCATCATGTCTCTACTTCTTTACACAGATTTGACATGACAGGTCAAAAGGTTTCAGCTTTCTGAGCTTCTGAAAAACAGCTTTCCAGGTCCTTTACAGTTACTGACACTTTTTTTGCCCCCCTCTGCAGTTTTATCACCCAGAAGAAAACAAAACACGCTCAAGAGAGGACAAGGATTCAGAGTTGTGGCTGCAGGAGAGACTGATCTTGCAGGGTCTCTGCGCACACGTTTTCGTGCTTGTACAACAAGCATCGCTCAAAGCAAACATACAGTGCCACGGATCTTGGAGACAAGCAGCACTTGCAGTACTTAGGCCTAGCACAGGAAGTTTCCTGGAAATACTGATGATGAACCTCCCTGGGGGTTAAAAGGGAATACGCAAGGATGAAATTTTCCTTACTCCGAGATGGACAGCGTTTGTTATTCGCTGCAACTCCCGACTACCGGTCAGCTGCTCACTGACGTCACCTGGATGACATCTCTTTATGGAGTTGCTGTCAATACAAGCTACACAGCAATTACGGTCTTATCTTTTCAGGTTTTACTTCAGATATTAAACTGGTGTTTCTCCAGGTTGGTATTGCAATTACACAGAAGCAAAAGGACAAAAAAGAACATTTTTATCTCCTTCTTGTCAAGTCTACCACATGATTCTTCCCAAAACACTTTCCACCTATTACCAACCCTTGTTATTTCTAATGCAGGCAAAGTATGTTTAGATATTTTTTTTCAGGAATTTTCCTGGCTTTGCTACTGAAAACAGGTGACTTATTATTCATAAGCATCATAGATACTCAGGATCGATTCTACTGTGGGTAAATGGTTTAAATCTTTTGACCCAGTTGCTAAAGTCCATCTGAACGTGAGGATTGTGCAATATTGATCTCAGGGAATTCCAGTGATCAAATGACCTGCCTAAGAAAGTTCAAAATTAACATTAATTCTGGATTCCTAACAATACAGTTTAATGGAACTCCAGTTGCTTTGTCAACTGCTTGTGCTGTTAGCATTTGACCCTTTTAGAGCTGCAGAATTGACCAGCAAGTCTAGTAGGTACTGGCTAAGACAAAAAAAAAGACACCATCTGTAATCCTAAGGGTATCCATTCCAAAATTTTCCAAACTACATACACTCTTGGTGATAACACAAAGTACTGTAATTAAAAAATCATTTCCTTCTCTTTACAGAACTCAAACACAAAAAAATTACTCAGCTTACTTCAGGTCACAGAAAAGAAAATTCTTCCTCATTCTCCAAATTCTGAATTATGTATCAAGACAACAAAACTCCCATCAATTATCAGGATATCCAGCTCTAATAAGCCAGATATTTGTCTTTTGCATCTACCTTGCGAGCTCCCCAAACACTCAAAATTAGGACTGCATGAACTAGAGTTCCACTTATGGAGAAAGACAGTTTTTCAGTTAGAAATTAAATATTATATTAAGATTTTAAGACTTTCTGTCTCCTCATCAGTGTTTTCTTGTTCTTAGCATGGTAATGTCTTATACTAATGGTAAGAGTAATTTAAACCACTGAAACAGGTATTTTGCTCATATTCAATTATAGAGTTTGCTAAACTTAATACTTATTTGATCTATAGTATAACTGATCATTTTTTCATCAGATATGCAACTGAATTTATTTTCATGTCCATCCTAACTGATATAAAAATTGAGCCAAGATGATACCAATTAAAAAGGTTTCCAGCAAAATATGGGTACAAGCATTGTTTTCCCTTTACACAAACATATATACATATAGACTCTTTACAAAGCACATATTCTACACTTAACAGATATATCCCATTTTAATGCAATAAGAACCTTTGACTTACAATATGACCTATTTAAAATATTTATCATCAGATCTCAAAAGTTTTAAAAATTAATCCAATACTACAGAAAGAATATAAGTTTTTTCCCTTGTCCATATATGGATTTGAAGAAGCATTCTTAGTATTTGGTTCAGTAGTTTCACTGCCATTCAGCAAATCCAAGGAGAGAAACCATAAGGATTGCAATATAGGACCTTGTGACCTGTGATCACAGAATATTCAGTACAAAATGCTTCATATTTCACATGCTTCTTAATATTGTCCTAATATTATTTAATATGCTTATACTTCATGTTAAAATTTGTGGGTTTACCACTGTTTCTTCTTCAGATAAAAAGGTAAATGTCTCTTCAAGTGGATAGACAGCAAATCAAAACAACAGTAAAACAGTCATCAAGTAATTTCTACAAAATTCATAGAATTTAGGGTCTTAAAAGCATGTCGTGTTGCTCTTATGTCAAATTTATTGAATTCTTTAAAACATTTTCTCTTCTTCTTGCTCTATATATTCAGTTATGAAAAAATAAATGCTCTAAAATATAATCACTTTATTGATGGGCCATTAATAAGTCATCAACAATTAACATAACCACTTTAGCTCTCTAAAAAATGAAATTATCTAAAGTAAGAGATCTGAACAAAAAAAAGTGCATATAGAGAGAGCTTGTCTTTTTTTTCCCAAAATTGCCATAATTTATCATCAACTGTATGAATTATCAAATACTAAAACCAAGGCTAAGTCATTATAGGAAATGTATGCTTCAACTCTTGATTTTTTCTCTATGGGAAAAGTTAACAGCCAATTTCTCTTTTCATCATGCAACTGGGGTTCTGGTGAGGAAGGATCTACATTTGCAGTCAAAGCACCCTCTCATTTATCCATAACTTATTAAAAACTTGATCCCTACTTTTTTTTTTTTTTTTTTTTTTTTTTTTTTTTTTTTTTTTTTTGACCATGACATAAAGATTGAGAAATACAGATGGGTTCTCCTTCAGTTCACTGTAATCCTGGAAGCTAATAATAATCCACTACTACTGCAGTAGATTTCAGATAGAATGGGTCAAAAATATATTAAATTATGGAACACAAAATCACATGACTGTTGTTCATGACTTTATGTCTGTTCTTATCACTGTTATATATTAAATGAAAAACATCCTGGCACACTTCAAAAGCAGTTCAAGACAATGCCCATAAAAATCACTCAAATAAACAAGAATCAGGAAAAAAGGTATTTACCAACTGGATCTTTTTGATTCTGGAAGAGTATTTTGCTGTTGCTGCCATCCATGTTTGCCATGTTAATTGTGTTACCGTCCGTCCAGTAGAGTTTACTGAAGAAGAAAATTAACATATTTAAAATGTTGCTTTGTGTACACAGTATTTTTAATGCATCATTAGATAAAAGATTTATCAGTTTAGAAGGAGGCAAAATGTACAACCAGTGATTACATGATTTAATCAACAGCTTTGGTAAGGAACCGGCATTCAGGTAAGAAATTTTCAGCAAAACATCTTTCAAATGCATGCTTTTACTTTAAGTTTGAGAGAAAACAGAATGGGCAAACTCCAAATATGAATGAAGAAGAATCTTTTGACTAGCTTTACTGCAGTTCATTTATTAAAACCACAGATACCTTACCCTTTTACTGGGTGAACTGCAAGACACTGAGGTTTATCGATTCCATGGATGATTGAGGTTTTCAAGGAACCATCTAAATGTGCCACATTAATTTGTGTTTCATCAAATTCTGAGCTAATCCAATACAAATTACGTGATATCCAATCCACTGCAAGACCTCTGATACTCTGAATATCTGCAAAAAGGGAAAAGCAGTTGTTTTTTTGATTTTCCTTCTGGATTATTTTCAGTCTTGGGGAAAGAGAAAGAATAATTTCTACAGTTTGTTAAAAATGTTGTGCAATATTCTCTTCAGACGTATTTATTCACTAGTTGCCAAGAATGAATAACCTTTTTTTTTATTCTTGGGTCTGATACACTTGAAATAAAAACATGAACATGAAAATCACACTGAATATTCATAGTATAAAATCTATTGTCCAAAAATAATAATCAGACAGATGCTGAACTTTTGCATTGTATTTTTCTACTTAAGAAAGCATTTATTACTCAGTGGTTTTCTAAAACAATGCTATGTTGAAGTTTAAAAATCTAATTCCTTCATCAGCACCAGGAAGGCTCAGTACAGAGGATCTGAATTAAACCCCCTGGTCTAGAGAACAGTCCTATGGCACAGAAGTAGCTACATGACTGAAGTAGTTTTCTGGGTTTATTTCTGAAGGTTCTCAAGATTCCAAGTTACTTTTCTGCTTTCTTGACGACAGCTAAACATCTGTCAGCTGTTGAGAGAGATGAAGGAATTCTTTATTTTGCTTTGCTTGTGCTTGTAACTTTTACTTTTCCTATTAAATTGCTTTTATCTCAACCCACGAGTTTTCTCACTTTTACCCTTCTGATTCTCTTCCCTATCCCACTTTGGGCTTTGACTGAGCAACCGTGGCAGCAAAACGTAAGATATGATCAATTTAGTTGCTTCACAGTCACTTTGTATGTGATGGTCTTCTTAAGCAAGGTATTAAAAGAAATGTTAATATATGTTAATATCTGCCTAAAATACTGGGTATAAAGTCATTGCTCAAGTTATCAATGTCTCTTTGCCTTGGGACAGAGCTGGTTCATACTGATTCTCCTCTTTCTAGGCAAGGAGCAGGCCAAGGGTGATTTAAAGTTTTCAATGTAGTTCATTGTTGATACACATCTTTTGTCAACTTAACGTGGTAATTTCCACTGACAGAATTATTATAGCTGACAAACTAATGTGGATGTGGCTGCGAATTGCTTGCATGGACATAAGGTTGAGCTGTGACAGGGCATTAGGAGGTTTGCCAACTCCAGAGAACACCAAGCACAATAGTCCTTGACCCACTTTAAATTGATCCCCTGCCCTTCTGGGTTTTTTGGTTGGAGAAACTAGAAAATAAGCATTTCATACTCTTAAGAAGATTAAACTATGACTTTGGCATCTTTATGACATTGGCATAAGACTTCATCCAGTGAGAATCCCACTTGTATGTTCTTACAAAGCTTCTTATGGTCTTATAAGAAGTATAAAAATATAACTGTAAGCATATGAGATAGTTTACATATAATAAACAGTATTTACAACGTTTTGATGTGCCAGAAAATTGTAATTTTGCAAACTTTTATATAATAAGCTACATTTGGAACAAAAGAAACTCCCACAAAAATCCCACCACAGAAGCTACCGTAATAAAAGGAATAAGAAAGAATGTTGCTAAACAAACACACATAGTGTGTTTCATTAAGTTACTTGACAAGTTCTGTTATTTTTCACTATATATCCTATAATAAACAATGTTTTTATTTTACTGCCATCTAAAAAAGCAAGCAACAAGTCTCTCTGTTGGGTACTTGAATACCTGATGTAAAGAGGTCTAGGAGGCATAGTAAACCTTGTTCTCAATATTGGGACTGAAATCATGCCTAATTGTTAATAAAGTTGTCTCTGAGACAGCAGGGTTAAAAAAAAATAAAAGGTTAGCCACACAAAATAAATGAATTCATCAATCTGCATAGCCAAATGGGGATATTGTCATATTGGTCCAATCATTTTCCAAAA